>NC_086326.1:84464720-84764720 GCF_036172605.1 Pelobates fuscus | reverse complement strand
GTGTATGAGTGCAGTGTGTGAGTGCAGTGCGTGTATGAATGCAGTGTGTGAGTGCAGTGTGTGTGTGTGCAGTGTGTGTGCGTATATATTAATTAAATATTTATTTTCAGTGTGTGTATATAATGAATGCAGTGTGTGTGTATGAGTGCAGTGTGTATGAGTGCAGTGTGTATGAGTGCAGTGTGTATGAGTGTAGTGCGTGTATGAGTGCAGTGTGCGTATGAGTGCAGTGTGTGTATGAGTGCAGTGTGTGTATGAGTGCAGTGTGTGTATGAGTGCAGTGTGTGTGTGTGTATGAGTGCAGTGTGAGTGCAGTGTGTGTGTGTATGAGTGCAGTGTGTGTGCGTATATATTAATTGAATATTTATTTCCAGTGTGTGTATATAATGAATGCAGTGTGTGTGTATGAGTGCAGTGTGTGTGTATGAGTGCAGTGTGTGTGTGAGTGCAGTGTGTGTGTGAGTGCAGTGTGTGTATGTGAGTGCAGTGTGTGTATGAGTGCAGTGTGTGTATGAGTGCAGTGTGTGTGAGTGCAGTGTGTGTATATGAATGAAGTTTGAGTGTGTGATGCAGTGTGTGATGCAGTGTGTGTTTGTGTATGTGTTGGTGGGGGTGGGGATGGGCATTTGATATATTATTAATTATAATTTTTTTTATTTTTACTATATTATTATTTTTTTTATTATTATTATTTATTATTTAATTATAATTTTTTTTTTATTATCTTTTTTTTCGTCCCCCCTCCCTGCTTGCTAGCTGGCCAGGGAGGGGGGCTCCTTCCCTGGTGGTCCAGTGTCATTGGTAGTTCAGTGGGGGGAAAGGGGTGCTGGCAGAGCTGTACTTACCTTTCCTGCAGCTCCTGTCAGCTCCCTCCTCCTCCGCGCGGTCTGTGCAGCTCCCTCTGTCAGCTCCCAGTGTAAGTCTAGACTTACACTGGGAGCTGACTGAGGTGCTGAACGGACGGCGCGGAGGAGGAGAGAGCTGACAGGAGCTGCAGGAAAGGTAAGTTACAGCTCTGCCAGCACCCCTCTCCCCCCAGTCTGTATTATGGCAATGCAAATTGCCATAATACAGACTCTGACTCGAGTATAAGCCGAGTTGGGGTTTTTCAGCACAAAAAATGTGCTGAAAAACTCAGCTTATACTCGAGTATATACGGTACTTAAAGATTCAATAAAGAATCAATCAATGAGAGAATACAGGGCTGAATTCTGTGACTAGTGACAGGTTTATTTCTGGTAACTGAAAAAGCTATTTTCATATCTGTTCCTATAACTGTGATGGTTCCATCACCTGTTCCACAGCTACTGGAATATAACATAGTCAGGCGTTGATTGGATAACTTCATGACAAACATACTGAGGATTGCAAAAATAATGATTATTATTCCTGCAAAAGTATATGCTCACAATCATAGATTGCCACACAACAGTTTACAGACATAAAAGAACATTATAGGGTCAGGAACACAAATATGTATTCCTTACCCTATAGTGTTAAAGCCCCACTGCAACACCCCCCACACCCCGTCCCTTTGCCTCCTTAAATATAGTAACTTTTTACCTTTAATTTAGCCTGCTGGTGCTGGCTTTGTCCCTGATCTGCCTCCTTGATTAACATTATCAGAAGTAGTGATTTCAGCCAAACACAATGATTCCCCACAGGAAAGCATTGGATTGGCTGAGATTGCCAAGGAGGTGGGGCAGGGTGCGGAGCCAAACGCCACCCTGGCCAATCAGCATCTCCTCACAGAGATGCATTGAATCAATGCATCTCTATGAGGAAAGTTCAGTGTCTCAATGCAGAGCGTACAGACACTAAATGGCAGTGCTGCTTATTCTGCAGCGCTGTCCAGGGACCACCTCTACTAACCATACTAGGAGTGGACAGTGGAGTTATCCCTAGGCAGTAATGTAAACACTGCATTTTCTCTGAAGTATTTACTGCATGAAGCCTGAAAGGACCAATTATCTCAGAACAAATACAATAAGCCGTAGTTGTTCTGGTTGTGACTATAGTTAAGAGGCTACATTGTGACAGTACAATATATAAGCAGAGAGCACTTGGGTTCTATGCATTCTGATAAAGACATTCTCTCACAAAACACATCAATGATACCAATAAGTGTATGCATATGAAGGGAGGATCTAAAGTCTTGCTGCTTTAGATTAACTCATTTTGCAGGACACCAAGAACTTGCCCACTTTTACTGATACTTGGTGCCACCTTTGGTAAGTGCATTTTCAACTAGTTTTATTGCATTCAATTAAATATATATTCATCAGCCAAGAATCTCCAATGAGACAGGAAGGGGTACCCTTCACATTATAGCGGTATACCCCTTCCTGTCTCATTGGAGAATCTTGGCTGATATCAGCAAATCTAATGGCTAGAGTAGGACTCACCTTTTGGGGCTTGCCTTGACGGGGCAGGTGAGCTTATATTCAAATGGCCATTGGAATAAAGCTAAAGAGCCTCCATTTTGTTTAAATGTACATAGGGATTTAGGCCAGAGCGCAGGTAACGTTCTCTTTGTTTTTACTATGTATTTTGAGCTGTTGGATACTAAGCTACTGCTACTGTGCGCGCGGTGCTTTATCTTTGTGTTTAAATATATATTCACGATTGGAGGTTCCTTTTGGTTTTTGTGTGTATATATATATATATATATATATATATATATATATATATATATAGTTGCATTGAAAGTTTCCATCTAAGAACAGTATCCTTGACAATAAAATGTTTCAGAATCTCTCAGTACAGGAACAAACGGCTATAAATGGTATGCTATGGGCAGTAAGATGGCACCCCAATATGCTAATCTGTTTATGGCAGATCTTGAACAGCGATTCCTAGAAATACAGTACACCAAACCATACAAATATTATCGCTATATCTACGATATCTTTATAATTTGGACTGAAAGTGAAGAAAAACGGATACAGTTCCATGACTCTTTTAACACATTCCATCCATCAATCAAACTAAAAATGGAATATTCCACTAGATCTGTGAATTATCTGGACACAAGTGTGACATGTAACAATTTCACAATCCACACCTTGGTTTACAGAAAACCCACAGCTCCAGTTTCTACCACTCCCATACTAAACAGGGCATCATCTACGGCCAAACCACTACCATACCATATGCTCTGAGACACACAGTGTTTTTTGTTTTTCTCACATGGCTTTGTTGCAGTGGGTGTATGTCACAATTTAATTACCAACAGCTTATCTATGACATTCCATTGATCAATAAAGGCCAACTAAGCATTTATCATTAATAAGCCTGTCTTCTTTCTTATATGAAGCAATTAATAAAATGGACGGTTTAGAACTATTAAACATAAGTAAAATACCCTAATTAGGCACGTCATTAGTCAACCTCTAATTAGCCTTATTAATATATAAATCATTGCAGAAACAAATTGCATGTTACACAATGCAATATCTCATTTCAAAAAATGTAATACATTTTTCTATGTGTTCTAATTATTATGGATAGAGCTATATGCCAAGCTGTGGTAGTGTGAGAGCATGGGAGAGGATTACTAGCACTTCATCAATATTTATTAACTCAAAACTCCTATCAGAACATAAAGATACACCAACTTAATCTCCAACTCCAACCAACTTATATCTTGCTATATACTTTCTATCATATGTCTCAGGTGACCCTTTAAAACGATGCTAACTTGAAATGGTTAATACATACAGTTATCATACTGTGTGACTGGATACTCTGCAAGCTGTGGGACATATTTCATCTCAAGAGGAGCAATTCATACCTAGAACCAGGCTAATAAGGCTCTTGTACATATGAGTTAGACCCCAAGACATGTGTTGTTTTTTTTTTCACTACACATATGCTGTGCTGCCCTAGGCAGGACAAAACTCAGGCGCCCCCCACCCCCACACCCAACCCTTCCCCCAAGCCCCGCCTTCTAAATACACACACACATTCACTGACAGATACGCATACACTAGCTAACACACACACACACACACACACACTCGCTAACAGACACACACACACACACACTTACATTAACACACTCACTTTTTTTTTTTTAATTTAACCCCCCCAGGCTCCTTACCTTTTGGAATGCTGGGGGTGGGGGTGGGGGTTTCCCTCTCCCTGGGGTCTAGTGGGGCTGCTGGGCGGAGCTGGCGTGGGAGCACTTTTCCCTGAGCTGTCTGCTCAGCTCCCTCGCGCGCGCAGAGTGATGCCGGTCACCTGGAGCCGGAATATGACATCATAGTCCGGCTCCCGGCATCACTCTGCGGCACGCGAGGGAGCTGAGCAGACAGCTCAGGGGAAAGTGCTCCCTGGCCAGCACCGCCGACTGACCGCCTGGCTTGTCAGTTAGCCGCAAAGCTAACAAGACATTTGGGGGCATTTGGCAAATGCCTTGTTTGTCTCGCGGCTAATACGTCCCTGATTAGCAAGTATCCTGTTTTGTGGCATATTGCCTTAATTCGTTTTTTTCTCAAGTTTCATAAAAGTTTCAAGTTTCATAAAAGCACCAATAAAGTCTCAAATAACAACCCTGGCCAAAGTCTCCTATCTGACCTGCTCAAGATCATGACAGCTAGTGCAGAAACACATGGTATGTCTGGTAAATGTTCTTACACCATTGTAAGATTTAATTTTAATTTTGTAGTTATATTATAAACCTGACTGAGAAAATAAGGCACAATAATGATGCAAACATGAAACTATTATCATGCATTTTTGATTGCGGGCTTGTTACAGTCACAGACCCAGCAGTTAGGTTTTTGCTTGACCTTCAGAGTACCCCAGTGGTCATGAAACACACTGAAAATCAATGCACTTGTCACTCAGTACACCCACTCACTATAAGCATAGAAAGGATTAACAAAATAAAGCAGCTGGTTAAGCAATAACAATGATTTTTCTTACAATAGCCAATATCTTGTCAGGTAAGTGCTTATTAATTTGCTTGGGGGGTTGAGGGGAGAACTATCAATTTAACTCCTTCTATATTGAGTCTAGAAAGTAAGTGTTTATCTAATTTAGTTAATAAATCAATATCACATTGTTGCATTATTGGTGGGAAAATAATGAGTAGCAGCAATTAGAGGCAAAGCATTGGCGGTCTCTGACAACTCATGACTAGAAAAATAGCATTAATTAATTAGCCAAGTATGTTTCCATCTCAACTAATTACTACTTTATTATGATAGGCCTTATTGGTGTATAAAATGACGGTTTGGATTGAATGTACTGAAAACCATAGTGATAGATGAAAATACAAAGATTTCAAATAAAGAAACTGTTAAAAAAAATATTTACATTTCAGCTTCAAGGAGATAAGAATTTAGTCAAGTAAACTATGTTTCTGATTCAAAATAAAAGGTAAATTATATTGCATCCAAAGAGTTGTTCCTTGCCTGCTGGACTGTATCCCTGGTGGAGCATTTTGGTCTGCACTTCTATTGGGTGCAGATCCCTTTAACATCTCCCTTATGGTCCCAGTTCTCAGTGAATCAGAGCACTGGCTTTGTCATTGAAAATATCACAATGCTCACTCGAGGTGTAAGGGGGCACTAGGCCGAGAAGAGAGGATCTTTTGAAAGCCAAAAGATCCTCCCTTCAAAAGATTCCAGGTGGGACATCTGAGATCGCTGTCCAGAAGAGTGCAGTTCTAGGAACAGCTAAAATACTGCGCAGAATAAAGAATGACAAATAATACCACACAGGAGGGGTGGGGAAAAATTATATTTATATACACACTGTATATGCTGCTTGGCACTCCTGCAATGTATAAAAAACCATGTAGTATTTAGAGTGGGTGCAATCCTGTGTTGAATGCATACACAAAATTAAATATATGGAGCACTCACAGGTCTTGTAAAATAGTTGTGCAAATGGTGTTTTATTCGATCATCACAAACTTAACTGTGCTTACAAAAATAATTGACGTTTCGACTCATTCTGGGATTTATAAATCTTGATAAAGACCCGAATGGGTCAAAAAATCTATATTTTTGTTTTTTGTAAGCATAGTTAAGTTTGTGATGATTGTATTTTCAAGAACTATGAGTGCTCCCTATATTTTATTTCATTTTGTGTGTGTGTGTGTGTGTATGTGTGTATATATATATATATATATATATATATATATGTGTGTGTGTGTGTGTGTGTGTGTGTGTGTGTGTATGTGTGTGTATTTTGTGTATATATATATATATTTGAAGCTTGCGACAATAAGCCAATACATGTATGAGAGTCGGTTGTGGTGTGCCTAAACCGATGATCAGGTAGGCCTGTAATAAGTGTGGGCCCACTAAGGAAGTGTTTGTTTAGGGGTGTGGTGGGTGGGGAGTCTGGATCGGTGTCGGCCCTGAGTAGAGGTAAGCCTGGGTATATATATGCCGAGTAAGCCCCTCCCACATCTCCAGGCTCCGCCTTAACATTTGTAGTCGGGGTCAATAAGCCATACATTATTCCCTGCTTATGTGTGCTGGCACATTACAGCTGGAAGCGGCGCCGATCTTAAGGGAGTGACACGCGCACGTTCTGGGATCGAAAGCTGATTTCAACCAATCAGATTTGTAAAAAGCTTAAACACATTTTTTTACTTCTCCTCATTGCCCTGTCATGGTTTCCCTTAGTGGTTGTCTGAGAGTGTGTTCCCGAGTGTTTATTTCTGGTTACTGTCTTTGGCTTTGTTTTGACTTCCCTGTATTCTGGTATCCTTGACGTTTGGCTTTCCCTCTATGTTGTGTCCCATTATGTGTACCCGACCACAGCAAATATTCTGACTATTTTCTGGTACGTTAAGTCCAGTCATTCCAAGGCCCAGTAAGACATTACCTTTTAGTCCTAGGTGTAATACAGTTCTACGTGCTGGATCAACTTGTAACCCTGACATTACGACATGGCCATAGATCCTGTAGAATTGTGTCAGCACATAGCAACTTGCGAGAGAAAGCCAGAGGAGAATGATTACTGTATGGATCAATTTGCCCCCACTTTCAGTTTTTTCTTACTCAAACAGCGCATCTTCAGCCTGAGGTTTCTCTGACTGTTACCTCTGCCTAAAGTACCTCCTCCTATAGTACATAAGGCACCTACAATCTCCCTATTTCCTCCCCCACATTTTGATGATAATATCCAAGAATGCCGGGGATTTCTGAATCAAATTGAGTACCACTGAGGCCTCACCGGGATCTTTTCCATCGGATAGAGCTAAGATTGGTTACCTAATGATCCAACTTAAAGGTAAAGCCTTAGCTTGGGCCAAGCCGTTATGGGAGAGTAATAGGAGTATTGCACATAATTACCAGGAATTTCTTGGGGAATTCAAATTAACATTCGAACCATTAGGCAGGGAGGATGATGCCTCCACTGCCCTAATGCACATCAAACAAGGGAACCGGTATATCCCAGATTATGCTATAGAATTTCGCACCTTGGCTTCTGAGGTAGATTGGACTAATAGCGGGTTAATCTCTGCATTTAAAAAAGGATTATCCGTAGTGATTCTGGACGAGATTGCTTAGACTTAGACTTAGAACCAGAGAAACTACCAGAAATAGAACCAGACATATGGCTATGTCATTAGGAGAAAAGAGGGTCTATGCCTATACTGCGGTAGAAAAGGACATATGAGGAATGCATCCTGTGGGAATAACAAAAATAGATTCCTCCTTGATATTACGGCCAAATGTAACAAGAAGAACTTTTCATGCAAAGCCCTGATGGACATTTTGTAAAAAAAACATTCTATACCAATCATGTAGAGATTATCACCTCTGGTTGTTGAGGCTATTGACGGGAGACCTCTCTCTCAACCCTTAATTACCCACAAAACCTTACCTATTAACATTTCTATTGGTGCCTTACACAAGGAAGACATAACACTCCAAATAATTGCTTCTCCTTCTTGTCCCATCATATTAGGATTTCCTTTGCTTATTAAGCACAATCCTCATATTGACTGGGCAAAAGGGGAACTATTGGAATGGGGCAAGGACTGTACTGAGAGATGTATGTTGCACATTACCAAAAGAGTGGGCATCATTACATTACCCACTACTACGCCTCAGGCCTCCGAAGTTCCCATACAATACTGGGAGGTTAAGAAGGTATTCAGTAAGAGTCAGACCAATAGTCTACCTCCTCACAGATCATATGACTGGTCCATAAATCTGCTACCCGGCGCTATGCCACCCAAGGGAGCAGTGTATGCCTTATCACCACAGGAGAGTAGAATAATGGAAGAGTACATCAAAGACTCCCTAAGTAAGGGTCACATACGTAAATCATCCTTGCTTGCTGGTGCAGGGTTCTTTTTTCTATCTAAAAAAGATGGTGAATTACGTCCATGCACTGACTACAGGGCATTAAACAAAATCACCATTAAAAATGCCTATCCCATTCCCCTCATTTCCGAATTGTTTGACAGACTCCAGGGTGCAAAAGTCTTTACTAAACTTGACCTCAGGAGTGTGTACAATTTGGTAAGGATTAAGGAAAATCATGAGTGGAAAAAAGCATTTAACACTAGAAATGCCACTATGAGCTCCAGCCGTGTTCCAGGACTTTATTAATGATGCACTCAGGTACTATATTTATTAATTTGTCCTAGTTTATCTGGATGATATCATTATTTATTCCCCTGACCTTCAGACCCACCACAAACATGTAAAACAAGTATTGCAAACTTTACTTAAAAATCTACTTTATTGCAAACTGGAAAAATGCATCTTTGATCAGACTGAAGTACAGTTCTTGGGGTATAACATTTCTGCCTCTGGTTTTCAGATGGACTCTCATAAACTAGAGGCTGTTCTACATTGGCTATTACCCAATGGACTAAAGGCCATTCAAAGGTTTATTAAGTTTGCTAATTATTACAGGAGATTTATCAAAGGGTTCTCTTCTATGATAGCCCCCATCATCAGTATGACAAGCAAGGGGGCTAGCAATACGATATGGTCTGAGGAAGCTAGAGAAGCTTTTGAACTTCTTAAACAAAGGTTTGCCTCTGCTGACATATTTATACATCCCGACACCAGCAAACCCTTCATACTGGAGGTTGATGCCTCCGAAACTGGGGTAGGGGCTTTTCTCTCTCAGAGTGAGAGTCAGGATACCCCTTTGCATCCATGTGGGTACTTCTCTAGAAAGTTATCTCCTGCTGAGCGTAATTGTGATATTGGCAACAGAGAATTGTTGGCCATTATACTAGTGCTTAAAGAGCAATATCTTATAGAGGGTTCCAAGGACCCCCTTTTGATCATTACTGACCACAAGAATTTGGCTTATATAGGGGATGCTAAACGACTGTCTTTTAGACAGGCTAGATGGTCTTTGTTCCTATCTCACTTTAACTTTCTTATAACTTACAGACCTGGTCCCAAAAACGTGAAGGTGGATGCCTTTTTTAGGCAGTTTGATACTGAATCAGTACAGGAACAAGAGACATCCCCTATTATTCCACCTGAATGTATCAACGCTTCTACTGTTCTTTCCTTGTCATCTCCTCTGCTTGGCGCTATCATGGAGGCTCAGTCTCAGGCACCATGCAATAAACCACTGGATAAATTATTTGTTCCATTGGGTGAAAGAGAAAATGTCATGAGGGTTTTCCACAACAACGTGACTGCTGGACACCCAGGCATTAATAAGTCCATATCCGCGATCATGAGATTATTTTGGTGGGATCCTCTTAGGAAAGATGTTACAGAATATTGCAGGCCTGTTCTGTTTGTGCAGTTTCTAAGGTACCTCATAAGCTTCCATGTGGATTGTTGCATCCACTTCCCGTACCTAGTGGTCTGTGGTCCCATTTGTCCATGGATTTCATCGTTGAACTTCCTAGTTCGAATGGCTATACCACCATCCTTATGGTGGTTGACTGCTTTTCCAAGATGGCTCATTTTGTTCCACTCAAAAAATTGCCATCCTCTCAAGACTTGGTTCTTATTTTTATACGAGAAATTGTCCGATGACATGGCTTTCCTCACAATATTGTATCTGACAGAGGTTCTCAGTTTGTGTCTCGGTTTTGGAGGGCTTTCAATAAACAGTTGGGCATTGAATTGTCGTTTTCTTTCTCTTTCCATCCCCAAACCAATGGCATGGCTGAGAGGGCTAACCAGTCATTAGAATTGTATTTGCGTTGTTTTGTTAATAGCACTCAGGATAATTGGTCCGAATTACTACCCTGGGCTGAGTTTGCTAGGAACAATGCTAACCATGTCTCTATTCTGGTCATAGTCCATTCTTTGTTAATAATGATCATCATCCTACTGTTCTGCCGGCTGTTTTCTCTGACACAGATATCCCTGCTGTGGATGATCACCTTGCTTCTATTCATGATACTTGGACCAAAGTTCACTACACTCTCAAAACTGCAGCTGATCGTTTCGAATTTCATGCTGATAAACGGTGGGGTGCCAACCCTGTTTACCAAGTGGGTGGCGGGGTGTGGTTATTATGGCGCAACATCAAACTAAAAGTTCCTAGCATGAAGTTTGCTCCCAGATTCCTTGGTCCGTTTCATATCCTTCTTAGAATTAATCCTGTTTTGTATTCTCTGTCTCTCCCTGCCTCATTGCGTATTCCTAACACATTTCATGTTTCTTTGCTCAAACCACTTATTTGCAATAGGTATACTGTCCCAAGTGCGCCAAGTTGGTTGTTTCTGGACAGGAGGAGTATGAAGTCTCTTCCATAATCGATTCCAGGTTCTCCCATGGTTCATTATAGTATTTGGTTGATTGGAGGGGTTAGGGCTGGGGTAGGGTTAGGGGTTAGGAGTAGTGTTGGGGTAGGGTTAGGGTTGGGGTAGGGTTACGGTTAGGGTTAGGGACTAACATGAGCTATGTTAGCCTAAGGTGAGCAATATGGATTTCAATATTACAATTCAGAGTTCAATGGATGACTCTCTGAGTCAATTAAGTTAGTTGTAAATGGTTTGACATACTAAACCACGTATGATACCATATTTAAATTTAAATTATCCTTGAAACACTGAAAGAGCACTGGGAAAGGTAGGAGGAGAACCAGGAAAGAACCAGGAAAGAGGAGATCTTGTAGACCAAGATTACAGAGGATGAGAAGTTGCTGATGATCAACAGTATTGAAGGCAGCAGAGAGGTCAAGGAGCATTAGAAGAGAGTTTTGACCATTGGATTTAGCAGTAATTAAATCATTGGTCAGGGCAGTTTCGACAGAGTGACAAGCACAGAATCCAGAGTGCAGTGGGTCAAGCAGAGAGTTAGATTCAACAATCTAGCGTACACAACTCTCTTCCAGATCTTGGAGCCAAACGGTGATAGCGAGATAGGGAGTTAGGGTCAAGGTTGTTTATTTTTATTTTTATTTATTTATTTTATTTTTAGAATCGGGGTGATAGTTGTGTGTTTGAAAGATTAAGGATATAGGCCACAGGAGATAGAAAGATTAAATATTTTAGAGCAAGAGAAGGAGACAGAGTGCTAGTGAGATGTGAGAGAATAGGATTGAGGGAACAAGAGGTGATATTGAAATATATTGAACTAGTTTTTTGTTTTCTTTTGTGGATAAAAGAGCCAAACCATACGGAGCATAGCATAAATTTATTGTGGCGGAATGAGATTTTCTCCTTCAGCATTTAGCAGTTCTGAAGCATTTTCAGAAAAAAATGGTTATGTAAGTGTGCCAAGGTTGCAACCGGGGTCGTTTACAATGTTTAAATATAGCAGGTGCCATGATATGTAGTTCAGAGGAGAGAGTGGAGTTGTAGAGGAAGGTTGCAGTGCTAAGACAGGTGAGGTTTGAGATGGATAAAAGGAGAGTTTGGAGGTTGGTGGGGAATTGTTGTAGTTCAAAACAGTGGAGTTTTCTAAGATATTGATGTACCAAGGGTGGTATGATTTGGGTACGGGATATGCCGATGTCAAAGGTCAGCAGATAGTGGTCAGATAGAGGTAATGAGACACTAAAGGGATTAGAGGCAGTGCAGAGATTGGTGAAGATGAGATCAAGAGTGTTTCCCACTGTATAAGTTGCTGAATTAGACTATTGCGTGAGACTGAATTTACTCTGGGGAAAAATACCATATACTTTAAGATACAATCAATTTAACACATGTAGGGGACTTCCATATTTTCATGTGAAGCATATAAGCTGCTCTAGTAATAGATTCACAATCTGAGACTATATAGTGCAGGTCATTCAAAAAGTAATCAGACAATGTTTTGTCCATATTTCTTATGTTGCAGCCTTATGCTGCAATTGTTTAAATAATTATTTCTCTTCACAAAAAAACGGATTTTTTTTTACACCACTGCTAATACATTTAATAGAAACAAAAAAAAAAATATCACATTGACATAACCATTCAGACCCTTAACTCAGTGCTTAGATAAAGCACCCTTGACAGTGACTACAGCCTCAAGTCTTTCTGGGCATGATGCAAAAATCCCCATCCCCCCTCCCCCGTGGTAGAGGAGCTTCTGTTCCCCTACCCGGTCTGACAGGAAGTGCTCACAGAGAGCACATGACTGCTTCCAGTCAGACTGGGTAGGGGAACAGAAACTCCTCTACCGTGGTCTGCCTGCTCGGCCACGCTACAGCAAGGTACAGGGAGAGGTGGGGGGAGGTTGGGGGGTTATAATGGGACACATGAGAGCTGGGGAACTATAAGAACACATGGGTGCTGGGGAGGGGTCTATAATGGGACACATGGGGGCTTGGGGGGGCTATAATGGGACACATGGGGGCTGGGGAGTGGGCTCTAATGGGACACATGAGGGCTGGGGAGGGGACTATATCATGCGTTTATATCATATATAAATCATGCGACCGGAAGAAAGAAGATTTCGTCTAAAGCAAAGAAAAGGTTTTTTTACTGTAAGAACAATACAGATGTGGACTTCTCTGCCTGAAAAAGTGGTTTTATCAGAGCCCATACAGATGTTCAAACAGCAACTAGATGCATACTTGCCAAAACAGAATATTCAAGGATATAATTTTTCAATGTAGGGTAATAGCTTCTTTATCCAAGGATACATCTGACTGCCATTCTGGGGTCAAGAAGGATTTTTTTCCTAGTTTGTTGCAAAATTGGAAGTGCTTTAAACTGTTTTTGCCTTCTTTTGGATCAACAGCAAAAAACAAATGTAGAGAAGGCTGAACTTGATGGAGGCAAGTTTCTTTTCAGCAATGTAACTATGTAACTATAATGGGACACATGGGGGCTGAGGGGCTATAGGGACACATGGGAGCTGGGGGCTATAGGGACACATGGGGGCTGGGGAGGGGGCTATAATTGGACACATGGGGCTGTGGGCTATAGGGACACATGGGGGCTGGAAGGCTATAGGGACACATAGGGGCTGGGGAGGGGGCTATAATGGGACACATCGGGGCTGGGGAGGGGGCTATAATGGGACACATGGGGGCTGGGGAGGAGGCTATAATGGGACACATGGGGGCTGGGCTGGGGAAGGGGCTATAATTGGACACATTGCAGCTGGGGGGCTGTAGGGACACATCGGGGGCTGGGGAGGGGGCTATAATGGGACACATGGGGGCTGGGGGCTATAGGGACACATGGTGGCTAGGAGAGCTACAGGGAGACATGGGGGCTGGGGAGGGGGTATAGAGACACATAGGGGTGATAGGGATACATGGGGCTGGGGAGAGGGCTATAGGGACACATGGTGGCTATAGGGACACATGGGGGATGGGGCGATAGAGACACATGAAGGGATGGAAGGGGGTATAGGGACACATTGTGGGCGGGGGCTATAGGGACACATGAAGGGCTGGAGGGGGCTATAGGGACACATGAAGGGATGGGAGGGGGTTATAGGGATACATGAAGGGCTGGGAGGGGTTTTAGGGGCACGTGGAGGGCTGAGGGGGCTATAGAGACACATGAAGGGCTGGAGGGGGTATAGGAACACATGGAGGGCTGGGAAGGTGGCTAGTGGGACACATGGAGGGCTGGGAGAGAGGGCTAATAGGAAACATGGGGGGGCTCATGGGACACATGTGGGGATGCTGCTGAGACACATGTGAGAGCTAATAAGACATACAGGGCTGGGAGGGGGCTAATGGGATGCATGGAGGGCTGGGAGGGAGGGCTAATAGGACACATGGAGGGGCTGGGGGTAATGAGACACATGGATGGGCAGGGGAGTAAAAAGACACACAGAGAGTCTGTGGAGAAGAAAAAGACACAGAGGGGCCTGGGGAGAAAGAGACAGAGGGGCTGAGAGAGACTAACAAAAGACATACAGAGGGATTGGGGAAGGGGAGAATGACACACACACACACACACACAGGAGCTGTGGGGAAAGAGGCACACAGAGTTGCTGCGGCCTGGGAAAGAGAATCACAGAAGGGCTGGTGAAGGGGAGAATGAAACACACAGATGAGCTGTGGGGAAAGAGACACACAGAAGTGTTGCGGCCTGGGAAAGAGACTAACAGAAGGGCTTAGGAAGTGGAGAAAGAGACAAAGTGGCTGGGGCTAAGAGACACATGAAAGCGGCTTGGGGGAGAAAGACACAAAGTGCATCTTCACTTGTGTCTCCTGCCCTGCCTGTAATTTAGAGTTGACTGGTGAGAGAGATACTTCGTATTAAAGGGACACTATGGTCACCAGAACTACTACAGTTTAATGTAGTGGTTCTGGTGTCTATAGCCTGTCCCTCTAGGCTGAGCACTGTAAAGGCTACCTTTTCAGAGAAAAGGCAGTCTTTTAATTGATGCCTAGGAACATCTCTAGTGAAAGTCACTCAGACGGCCTCTAGAGCTGCTTTCTAGTGTGTCCACAGTATGCAGCACCTATGTTGAGTATCTCCACTCTCTGCATGGAGGCGCTGAACGCTCCCCATAGAGATGCATTGAGGCATACATTCACAATTTCAGTCCAATTATGAAACTTTTCTTAATATGTAGTACTGTTGTACTGAAACATGGACTATATGCAAATGCACATCTGCTTACAAAAAAAACGCTCTTTTGTTTATTGTGAAGCCCTATGAGTGTTTTCTTTCACGTTTGAGTGATAGTTTTTAAATTTTCATTTTTTTTTTACCACTTTAAAGGAGAAAACAATTTCTTCTATTTCCTGTTTTTATGTGCCAGGAGTGGAACCCAATGTCATCGGCATCTATAGTTCAGCCACATTAAGGTACGGATGTCAAACATGGTTATTTCAGTTACAATCTCCTTCCTGACACCTTATTTTCTACTGTGCCTTTGTGGTTAGGTTGCAGCAGGTACCTTGCTGAAGGTTCCCTGGAATCCTGACTAACAGTACTCCAAGTGTCTCACATATTCCTGCTCATTCCAGAATGCCAGGGAAAAAGAGGAAGATATCATATCTCAAGCTCCAATAATTGCCAATATTTTGCATTTGCATTGAATAAAAAATATTTAAATTCTGGTCCGGCGTTATCAATTTAAATGCTTTGTTGGTTCAAAACGAGCAGATGGAAATTAAAATAAAAAATAAATAAAATAAGAAAAGCATTCGGCCAAAAAGTTAATTGCTTCTATATAATTGCGCTATTGAAATGAAATAATTGTCTATCCTTCCAATGCAATAAACTAATTTTACTACATTTCATGATGCATGATTTAAGTTTCTATTTTATTGCTTTTATCAATTTTGTACCTCAGAGTCAGAGTCACCAAAAGTAGTTTATAGTTTTTGCTTAACTCCTAAAATTAAATAAAAGAGAAAATCTTGAGTGAGAATTAACTGAGAAACTGGTGAGATATCAGATGGAAACAAAAATAATTATTTAAAAAAATATATACATAATATGTCAATATTATGGTTGGTCAGATATAATTTTTGGAGACAATGAATTCCAAAAATGGCTTTAATTTGGTTCAGGAGAAAACTATTGGAACTTGTTTTTTAGAAGATATTGAATGCAACTGAATTAGCACAAATACAGCAGAAGTAGCATGAAGGGAATAGAAAAATCAATCCAGTTCTTTTATGGATGTCAGATTCATGCAAAGCCATTGCTATGAGGCAAAAAGACCATGAGCTTAAAGAAAAAATCCAATGGTAATTTTTATTTTCATTAAAAAAAATAAAAAAAAACAATTTAGTTGATATAGCCCTAAAGAAGACATGCATTGACTTTATTGATGATTTTTTTTTAATGTTGTTTTTTTATTTTTATATTTTGGTTATATCTAATAACTTAAAAAGTAGCAGAGTTGTAATCTGCAGCCTTTTCCTTTTTTCAATTAAAGGAACAGTGTAGTGTTAGGAATACAAAGCTGTATTCCTAACTCTATAGTGTCCACATGCCCCATTTGCCCCTGCATCCTGGCATGGCACTCAAGGATTAAAAAAAAAAAAAAAAAAAAAAAAACCTTTACACACTTACCTTGTTCCAGCAAGGGGGTCCCTTGGTGCTGGCTTTGTCTCTGCCTCCTCAGACATCATTGCAGGGGGAAACATAATGCGTGCACAGTAGGTCTTCCACCTAGGAAAGCATTGAATTAATGCTTTCCTGTGGTGATTTAGAAGATGCAGGGTGTCATGCGTGCATTAAGACATCCAGCACTGTTTCATGAAGTTAAATTCCGTGAAACAGAGCATCTAGTAGCAGTCTGGCAGACAGTCTTGACACTGCAATTAAAACATTGCACTTAATATAAAACTGCAATATTTTCAGCTTCAGAGTTAAGGGAAAATGTACACAGCACCAAGACCACTTCAATGATATAAAGTGGTCTGGGTGCCTAAAGTGTCCCTTTAAGAAGCCTCTGATTTTAAACCACAAGTGCGCCCACAATTTCTTCAGGTTGAAAGTTCCCTGAAGACATCTGCAGACATGGAGGGACAGGCACACTTGGGTTTAGGGGAGAAGGCAAACCATGCCTGCCACTTCCATTAGCTCAGTGGAGTTAACTATGGAGGTATTTCTGAAATGAGAGATCCCCAAATATAAGTCTAGCATCCAGCGGGAAACATACTGATGATGTGAGGATGACACTGAATACACAGCATACCTGACAATATCTCAAGAAAATGGCAGAAAGGAGGCGTGTAAGGGGAATGTGGCATTGGGAACAGAATTTCAGCACATATGAAAACGCTTTCACAGCACTCTTCAGCAGCTCTGGTTGACTGTCCTGCTGGGCAGCTTTTCATTCTATTGTCTGTGTGCACTCAAGTTACATGCAGTGGTGTACATACCGCGGTCGCAGGGGTCGCAGCTGCGACCGGGCCCGTCACTCCAGGTACGAGCCGACATGTTTTGTGGCCCCAGCCCATGCGGAAAACTGACGGGGATGCCGTTCAAGGGGTCCATCGGGTGGCTCATGCTGTTAGGGCCACCCGATGTAGATGGATTTCCATGGGGCCCGGTCAGCGCTGGGCACTTTAACAGTGCCTCCGGGCCCCCTGTGATGACATCAGACAGAGCTGGAAGGAAGTGACTACCCGTCACTCCTCCCAGCTATCAGAGAGCCGCGCGAGAGGGGGGAGGGAGTCAGCGTCAGGCTGAGCCCCCACTGGAACCCAGGGAAAGTCACCCTCCTGCAAAAGGTAGGAAACAGGAAACATTTTGTATATGTGTGTGTCTCTGTATGTATGTGTCTGTATGTGTGTGTGTGTGTCTGCCTGTATGTGTCTCTGTATGTATGTGTGAATGTGTGTCTCTGTATGTATGTGTCTGTGTGTCTGTGTGTGTGTGTCTCTGAATGTGTGCGTCTGTGTGTGTGTGTGGGTCTCTGTATGTATGTGTCTGTATGTGTGTCTGTGTGTCTCTGTATGTATGTGTGTGTATGTATGTGTCTGTGTGTATGTCTGTCGGGTGTGTTTGTGAAGGTGTCTGTATGTATGTATGTGTCTCTGTATGTATGTGTATGTGTCTGTGTGTATGTCTGTCGGGGGTGTGTGTATGTGTGTCTATCTGTATGTGTGTGTCTGTATGTCTATATGTATGTGTCTGGCGGGGGGTGTTTGTGTGCGTATGTGTGTCTGTATGTGTCTGTATGTATGTATGTATGTGTGTGTGTATGTGTCACTGTATGTATATTAACAAGGGACAGGTGGGCACACCTGGTTAACAGCCATAAATACTTGACTAGAAGAAAGTGAAGGGTGCTCACTCCCAAAGCCCCATTTCCAAAAGGCTACTAATATAATCAAATAATACTAAAAGGAGGAGCACAACCAATAAAAAATGCAAAAACACATATAGCAGGTATCAACAATGACATCTTAAAATGTCTTAGACATACTTAGACATATCTATCAAATATGCAAGCAGTGACTAAAAAAAAAAAAAAAAGAAAAACAGATTATGATCAAAATGATCTAATTAGAGTGGTGTCACCACTTATGCAAAAAAAAAACAGTATGATGATACCTGTATAAAATAGTGAACAAAAAAAATACATACCAAAAAAGAAGGAGTATGAGGAGAGGGTACAGACGTCAAATGCAAAATCTATGTCTGTGTCTGTATGTTGGATTGGGGGGAGGGGGAGGATAGGGAGGCACACGGATCAGTTTCGCACCGGGGGCCCCATGGATTGTGTGTACGCTACTAGTTACATGTGCTCCTTTTGCAGGGGATGCCATTAGTCATGATAATTGTGTCACAGACATGCCCACCTCCTCCAACTCTTCATCGTAGACTTGGCAAATTTACATATATAGTGAAATATAGAAATCATCATACAATAACAATTGGCTAAATACTTGCAAAAACATAATATGCAGGGATATCATTTTTAATTGGTGGAGTTATAGCTCTTTGATCCAAGGAGATATCTGACTGCCATTCTGTAGTCAAGAAGGATTTTTTTCTTAGTTTGTTGCAAAATTGGATACGCTACAGACTTTTTTTTTTGGCTTCTTTTGGATCAACAGCAAAAACAAATGTGAGAAAGGCTGAACTGGATGGACGCATTTCACTTTTCAGCTATGTAACTATGTAAAAATAATAAGTAAATATTCTTTACAACAGAGGCATATTTGGAGTAATGAATCCAAATATATGTAATAAGCAAAACAAAAAAAAAGTACTTTTCAAAGTCAGAACACAACCGGGCACAAATAATTTCATAAAAGTATAAGTATACAATATTTTTATTAGTTATGAAAAAGTTAATATTTTTCAGCTTAATTTTTATCATTAGTTTTCAACTCTTTTGCAATTTGAATTTACATCTCCACACTTAGCAAACATATTACCGATGACCCTTATATTTTTTTCCATTAATTCACATTCAATGATTAGTTATTCTTCAACCATCTCTTTTGAACTGCAAGGAAATCTAGATTAATTACTGGTAGCTATGTAGGTCCTGGGGTTAATCGTGTACAGGGTCTACCCGAAGGACATTTTAAAGAAAGATTCATTTTCATTTTTAACGAGTGGAAGTGTAATTAACCTTTTTATCTCTGGGATGTCACAGCTAGTTTTTCCAAGTTGTTACCTTCTAATACATCAGGAATTGCTTTACAAAGAAAATACAAAATGTAGTCTTTAAAAACAGAAAAACTACATGTAATGTGCCAAAGAGACAACACACCCTTGAGATATGTACCAAAGATAATATTAATTAGTGAATGCCACACATAAAAAAGGGAAATGACATGCATAAGCACTATGCACAGATGGTCACAGTGACCACTGGGATGGACTACACTGCAAGAAGGCTGCAACTATTAATTGATGCCAAAAGCAATGGACTTTAATGAGACCATTGGGGTCACTAAAATCATATTTTGCTAGTGGCTCCAATAACCTGTATGATAGCTGTGTATGCTATTATATTGCTAATGCCTGAAAAAATAAAAGATAAATTCTATAAAACGCTTAAAGGATGATCATAATAAAAAAACAGTGTACAGAGCTTGTGTGTACCACTGTGTTCTCTCTCAGGGTATAATAATACAATGTTTTTATACTGAATTGCTTATGTTTAAAATTATTTCAAACTTTGCAGCTTGGGGGATTTTTATCTGCAGTTTTTTTTTATTGACTATTAATTGCAAGTGGATTTATTTTGCAAATGGCTTGCAAAAAGTTTGCCAAAAATAACCAAAAAAAAAAACCAAAGTTGATATTTATTGGATATGTTTTCCTCATTTGCTACTTTAAACAAACCATTGAAAACTAGCAGAGTGAAATTAAAGTGAATTTTAACTTTAAAGGGACAGTTTAGTTGCCTGGACAGTGTGCCTGTCTCACTTAGTCCTGCAATGATAATCATGATTACATTGCAGGACTAAAACTGCCTCTAGCGTCTGTCAATCAGACAGCCACGAGAGGCGCTTCCTGGTTGCTAACGGACGTTTGGTCTCCTAATGGATGCTGAATGTCCTTACACTCTACATGACGACATCCAGCATCAGTAAAATCCCCACAGGAAAGCAATAAAGCAATGCAGTACTCGCCATGCATGCCCATTAGTGCCCCACTTATTCTTGGCTTGATACAATAAACGATGCTGTAAGATAAAATATTTAGAATTGTCTGCATATAAAAACACACAATGCTGAGGGGATTAGGGAGCGCATTTTCAGCATGCACATGCATTGTTGTTACTGAGAGTGAAACATTCACACAATTGAAAGGAATGTAGCTTGTCTAAGTTTAAATATGGTAATTCATTATATATATATATATATATATATATATATATATGTGCTTGGAATTTATCTAATATGTAATGGGATGTAGAAGGAGAAGCAAAGTTGGTTGAGATGTGCTGAAACCAACGTCGAGTAGGCCTGTAAAAGAGGGCAAAAGAGGATACAAAGAAAACACACAAGTGCAAGTTTATGCAAGTTTATACAGCGTGGGTACTGAAAGCTTGTGAGGAGCTTTTACTCTGATTGAGGTATATATGTAACTGCGCTGAGGATTGCCCATGGCCCCGACACTTAGTGATGTAGACTGGGGTGTAAGAGCTTGAAGCTGCTGATGCAGCGCTTTGTGACAGAGAGGCTGGCGAAGGAAGCCATGATGTAGCTCCACCTTGATGGAAGGTTTAGACGTGAAGTAGTGGATTAGGACTGATAGTGTGTGGTTGACCTTGGAGACGTAAAGTGGAGTGACATCATAGGAGGTTTAAGAAAGATGCATGATTTGTAGGTTTGGAGAAAGAGACAAAAAATAACCATATTTAACTGCAAAAGCCTTGATTCAAGCAAAGTCTAATTGTGACATGTAAAGATGTAAAGATAATTTCTTCTGCTTCTGCTTCAGTCAGCATTTACTGCAGCTGGTTCTCTTTCTCATAAAATTTTATGTTTGCTTTAACCGTGCATAGTTTAGATAACACTTTCAATTAAGCCATTGTTTCTTTGGTCTTAATTTTTTATTTATTTTTTAAGCACACATGCGCAGTAGACTAATTGCCATTTTATATATATGATGCTCTCCCATTAAAGATTGAGAAGATGATTTTGAACTACAAATGACGAAGTGTCTGTGGTTTTATTATCGGTTCTCCCGAGCGCTCATATATCTAATTAGGAGCCTCTGGTTATCTCTCTTGGATGATTGATCCATCATAAATGTCTATATCACTCGCAATAGCTTATCCATACAGCCATTATTCAGAGAGTCAGAAATTATAACATTGCAGTATGGTGTCCTTTTACCATTTGTAAAGGAAACCTAATATTTTCCCAAAGGGAAACAACATCAGTAGTTCATTATTTTACCATCGCAATAGTAGTGTAGATTGAATTAGCCATATTAGTCCAGTAGACAAGATGCCAAAATACCAGGGTATTGCACTATGCAATAATTCCTTTATTTATTTCAAAGACAAGCTTTCGAGAGTATTCTCAAAAAAATAATAATAAAAAAAATAAAACTATATATATATATATATATATATATATATATATATATATATACACACAATTAATATTATTATCACGTCTGATGATCAAATTCTGAACAAATTTCAGTTCAAAATGAAACTAATCTCCAAGTCTGGTCTGCACATCATTCTGCACAAACACACACTCAGTATACAAGGGAATCCAGCTTCTGTATTAAAGGAGCGGACTTGACTTCCTTACTTTAACCAATGATTAAAAGTACAATTGTGTATAAGATGGGTCCTCCCCACATCTCAGCCCATACCAGGCAACAACCACTGAGAAAATATGTATGTATTTATTTATTTATTTATTTATTATTTTTTTTTACATCAGATATGTGTTCTGTCATTTTTTTGTTTTTCTTTCAAAAGATGTATTTTCAGCAATCGGCAGAAACTAACTTACAAAATTTATTTTTACTGTTTATTCTGACCTCTTTAGGAGTTCTCTTACTCTTCTAATACTTAAAACCTTAACTTTATTTGTACTTCTGAAATCATTAAGCCTTATCTACAGACCAAAGTATTTAAATATTGTGAGACGAACATTTATGGGGTGAGATTATAGTAAACTGATTACCGTAATTCTGAATTGGAACTTTAATAGTATCTCTTATATGTTTTACATACGATAATCAGTTTGCCATATTTTTCAAACTATACATTCATTGAATGTATGACATAATATATATTTAAATATAAAACAAGTTGCAATCAGTAACTGCACACCCCATGTATACATTTATATGATAATTCAACAGCCCCATTGTGTCCCGTCAGGTGTGAACACGCATAGTGTTTCATTATACATTTTATAATTCATAGCCAGGAAAAGGCAACGAGAACATTAAACTAGGAAAACAAAGATTTCTAGACGTTAACAGGTAAACTATTGTTAATTTTTTTTTCTGCCAATTCAATTTCTATTCTGGCAAAAAAAAAAAAAAATTAATATTTGCCTTGCAAATAGTACATTACTTAGATGAAGTACCAATTTCAATTATCAGATCACACAGCTTTATTGCAAAACAACATTCATAGTTATCGCCATGTTGCATAAAATCAAGAACAATAAAGTTGTAACAAACTGCAGATGTTATTTGAAGAACAGGAAAAAAAGTGAGGCAGATGTAACTGCACGTGATATCTTTGATACAATATGCAAAACAAATTGCAGATTTTCTCATCCCTTTTTAGGTGACGTCCTTATATATTGCTTACAAACACAACAGCAGATGGTATACTGCATTTCATGACTGCTGTGATTCTTGCAAAATCTCTACCACCATATTAAGGTTTTAAAAATATGTTTATGTATTGTATAAAACACAGTAGCACATAAGGGTTATTCAGTCACAGTAATTTATCCACAAAAGGTTTTAAACAGCTGTCTGCAGAGTGTATGAACAATAAGCTGTCCATGGAATACCTTTGGACTAATAAGGCTTTTTAAAAAAAAATAAAAAATTATTTAGCAAACATTTCTAATTTTATAAACATTTTTTTAAAAACCTTGCAGAATGCTAATAGGTTTTCATAATAGTCTACGTAACATATGACTATATTGATGTTTGTTCTATTGTCTGTAAAGTACATGTACACAAAAAAAAAATGTTTTTCACCAAAGTGAGAATTTAAAGTGAATTTCAAATTCAAGAAAAAAATAGTCATATATAAAAATAATAATAATAATAATAAAAATAAATGTTGGATGTGCAGTACACCTGTAATCTGTGCTTCTAAACATTAGCCATCTATATTTTCCTCTGTACTTTGGGAGGCATACATAGGATATACAAATATACAAGTATCCAATCAGTCTGTATTGTTCTGTAAAAGGAAACTGATAATTGCATTTGGAAGTGAAAAATCCAGAAACAGATGTAGACCTGAATCTTGAACAATATTTATATGTATACAACACCATCTTGAATCTGTAACTACTGATTGTCACAAAAAATGTGCAGTTTTGTGAAATCGTGTTGATTAGTCTTTTCGGAAAATTAATTGTATTGTCTTGTTAAATAGGTGTTTCTGATGTGGCTTGTTATCTTGACAAAACTAGCCAAGTCAGCTTTTCAGATTCCTTTAATTAGGTACTGTGTGGGATGTTTGCATAATGAGAAAATGTAGCATGTTGTAAGCACACGCCAGTTTTGGTAATCATCTGTATTTAACCCCAAGCAACAAATCCTCTATCATCTAGATATCATCAACAATCTCTGAGAAACTAGTTGCAGTTATTATATAAAAGGCTTAATTATATCTTACCTTTTATCTCATTGTCTTCAAGGTTGATGCATTCAATGGTGCTGACATCTAGTAATTTGATTGGAAAATCTTGGAACTTGTTTTTTGATAGGTTGATAGACGTCAAAGAGGTCAGGCTACTTATATTATCAGGAAGATTTTTTAGAACATTTCCCTCCAAGTTAAGTTCTAAAATAGCAATGAAATCAGTCAGTACATGCTTGTATGGGAATACCAAAAAAATATAATTCTATAATATTTAAAAAGTTCAGTTTAATTTCAAGAGGAAAAACATAAAGAAAAAAACAGAAAAACAAAAGTCATACAAGAATAGAAAGTATGAATTAAATACTTTGAAATAAAACAATCTTTCCACATAGAAATCAATAAAGATGCTAAAAGGTTATTATACTAAACATAGAGCTAATAATATAATGTGGAAAAAAAGACAAAGATAATTAAGTTGAACACCATTCTCTAGACACCGGAAGAAAAGTTAATTTCTACATATAAAAGTATGTTTATATAAATAATACTAATAGAGAATGTACTTTTATGACACATTTTATTCCTATATTACAACAACCCAACAGATTTTATTGCAGTTATTATTATTGCAGTTATTGAACATACACAGATTGTAAAATAGATAGATTGTCTAAATCCTGAAATAAAAACTGCATGCTACAACAGAATTAATATTATATTTTTTATTTATTCAACCACAATGGGATGTAAAAATCTTCAGTATGGACGAACCATTCCACAGGTGATTTCATTAAAAGGTGAGTAGCTTAGTAAACTTTATAATACCACATTACATTCACCGTAATGCGGAAGCAGCGACGGTGTCTCCAAGGCACAAACAGGTTTTGATGAATGCTCCTCTTGCATTGTTCAGAGAAGGCATTCATAATTAAAGGGACACTATAGTCACCCAGACCACTTCAGCTCAATGAAGTGGTCTGGGTGTCAGGTCCCTCTAGGGTTAACCCTGCCTGATGTAAACATAGCAGTTTCTGAGAAACTGCTATGTTTACATCTGGGGTTAAGCCAGCTTCTAGTGGCTGTCTTCCGGACAGCAACTAGGGGCGCATCGGCAATGATTGAGGCATATTATGCCTCAATCACGCAGAGCATCCATAGGAAAGCATTGAAAAATGCTTTCCTACGGACACTTTGAATTTGCGCGCGGCACTGACGCGCATGCGCATTCAGCGCCGGTGACGCAGACAAGGATGCTGATGTCGGCGGGGGAGGAGAGGTTAGGGAGCCCGGCGGGGGAAAAGGGTGAGTAGCTGAAGGGGTTTTAACCCCTTCAGCACCGCGGGAGGGGGACCCTGAGGGTGGGGGCACCCTCAGGGTAGTATAGTGTCAGGAAAACCAAGCGGTTTTCCTGACACTATAGTGTCCCTTTAAATGGGGTACAATTTAATTGTTATTTACAGGCATTTTTTTTTTTTGCAGCCAGCATGCTGCTGTTTTCCAATAATGCCCCACAAGGTACCCTTCTGACTACAAAATTGATGAGTTATGTGTAATGGGTGCCACAAGATTGATAAAGGCATTGAGATGGTCAATCATTTAGGCAATAAAATTTCAGTAAATATTTAGTTTGAAAAAGCCCTTTAGTCTGATTAAAAATAGTTTATATCTATCTGCAAGTGAATTATAGTATATGTCCATTATATCAATAAACACATTAGATACAGAAACACATTTTAACCCTTTAAAGACAGAGTTCTGAACCAAAAGTAAACCTAGAATTTGCACATGCCAAGGTACTAAAAAGGTATGTAAAATGTGAGTGTTTATTTATATACAATAGCATCCACATTTTTTAAACTGAATACACTACACTATGTTGGTATCTATCTTGTTTATTTTATATAATCTCCAGACCACTCCTCATTGGATCAAGAGCTTCTCCTTGCATCCTTAGGCAGGGATAATAACGCCCAGGCACACAAAAGCAGAGCTTACTGGTAGCTCTCTACACTGTAATTGTATCTCTTTCTTATTTTCCAACCAATATTCAGCTTACTACACAACCAAGACTCTCAAGTCCTTGTTCCTTACGTTATATGTACTCATAGACATCTATAGGGTCATTACGGGGTTATGAAATGTTTGATGGGGCTATCAAAACAAAAATGTTATGGATGATCATAAACAATAACTAATACAAATCCTACAATGTAAGGTACTCAACATCTTAGTTCGAATTCCACTACATTTGGAATGATCTTATTAGAACCACATCAAATTATTTGTTCAATCATATCCTCACAGACATAAGAAACTAGTTTAAAGTCATATTTATGTCACCTGTTGTAATATAATTATTTTTAGGTGGATGTTCGTGTGCTGCACTTTTTGTTGGGATTGCATTCTCCAACCAAAAGAGGCTACAGGTTTCATGCCACCAACAATGTTGAATACATGGTTAACTTGACTCACTTCAATGCGGCTAAAAAAAAACAATAGTAGTTTGTTGAATACTCATTTATTCATGTATCCGTCAGAGTCTGAAAATTACCTATGATTAGGCAATATGTATATGTGTTCATCTCATATGGGAAATTAGCAGATTGTCTTTAACAGAGAAAAAAATGTTGCATATATGCAATGACTAAAGACTAATTAACCAAAGGAAATTAATTTGTCTCAATCCTCTGGTGCTTCACTCTAAAATCACTTTAGGATTACAAAGTACGAAATCAATACTTGCATTATTACTTTTATCTTTAGAGCTACAGTGCTGTGCATCTCCAACTTTAATACTGCTGTTTTATGTTTTATTTAATTTCAGGAAAACTATATATTAAACATATCAGTTTACTGCCCAGATAGCTCAGCAAATTAAAATGGAATTAGTACAAACTTCAGCATCTCCTAGGTAAATCACCATGTCTTGGCAATCATCATACCTTGTTATTGTAATTTCCTGGCAGATGTATGTTTATTATCGAGTCCATCTGACCAAGATATCATTTGCAAAGGGCAGCACAACACCTGTTGGTTTATTGCTGTGCAAACCATTTACTTAAACACTGTTTACTGAAAACAACAACTACCACACCATATCCAAATGCATGGCTTACATTTTACTTCAGACTTCAATTTAATTTTAATTTAACAAGTAGTTTCAACATATATTCTGATACTAGTTCTACTTTTAATCTCTTACACTGCAGGGAACCAAGATACAGGTCAAGGATTTAGCCAGAGAAGTGGAAATGTTATAATTTTATAACATGACAGGAGGCTTCGTATTTGCTTAAGTCTCTCTTTACTAGAACTCCACAGCAGCACAGAAAACAACCAATCAGAAAAAAGTTAGGTACTATAAAACTCCCCTCCCCATGCATCATTTCCTCTTTCTTTGCTGCTCCGCATCAGTACAGGTCAGAGTACCACTGCCTCCTGCTTATGTGGGTGGCTTTGGGTTTTATTTTGATTTGTTAGGATTATTTTCTGGTATCTTAGTATTTTTCCTATTTGTTGTCTGTACCTTTTATTTAGTATTCTATATTTTTCTACTTTTATATATTTACATGTTATATTTTTATACTTTCGTTATCTGTACTTTTATTTAGTATCTTAGATATACGCTTCTTCTTATTTTGCCTCCCCTGTCTTCTTGGGGATTCCTTTCCTCATGGGTAGTTTTAGGGGAGTTCTTGGGGATTCCTTTTCAGCCATGCCTTCCCCCTTCCCCCCCCCCTGCATGCCCCGCCATTCGTCCGCGGGCTGCATGCACGGCATAGGGGTTTCAGGAGACTAGCCTCTGGCTGTCTCCTGATTTCCCCGAACCGCTTTGTGTTTTACTGACAACCGTGGTACTCGCGGTCGGAAGCGAGTACCCGACGACCGAGCCACCCTCCCACGCGGCCGCCCCGCTCTCCACGTGGCCGCCGCCACACTCAGCTCCTTCTCTGAGCCGCGGGCAGCCGAACGGGTGGAGGAGGGTGCCCCTACTCGAAACGGCCCCTCCTCCGTCCACGGATCGGAGCTCTGCTTTTGCCGCCCTACCGGGATTCCCCGACGGATTTATGGCAGGTCCCCCCTTTTCATTTATGCCTTATATCTCAACAGAGACATGATGTAAACCAACATGCTTAGACCTGGCGCTTTTTTGCCCAGGGTGTTTCATATAGGAGTAATATGATGCCTGTAAGGCTGTAGATGTGTGACTTTCTTTAGGGAAATATTTAATGTAAAACGCTTCCGTTTATATTCTGTTTTGTTTCTTGTATTCTGTCCCTATTTCTCATACCCACTTCTTTATGCTTTGTGTGATCTTACATATTTAGGTCACCCTTTATCTTTCGATGACAGTGTACATCTAGACTGCAGGAATTTTTAGTTGGCGTTACATTCTTGAGATTGCTATAACATTTTGCTGTCAGGGTATATCACAGATTTAGTTTTTACAGTTTACTGTGTGCTTTCTGACAGTGTAGATCACAGATTTAGTTGTACTGACTGTGTTCTCAGAGTTTTAGCTTTCCTGACTACCTGTATCACAGACTGCTGTGTGTTTTGCTACTGACATGTGTGTTTGCCGTCAGTGTATATCTCAGATCGCGGAGAGTTTCTGCGGTCAGTGCGTATCGCTGTCTAGTGTGCGCTCTCTGTCTGGGTATATCACAGTTTTCTCAGAGTTACAGGTGTATATGGACGCAGTTATACAGGCTCTGTACAGGGGTATACGCTGCCAGTTAGCTCTTGGATTCATATCCTTCTCAGTGTATATTTTTTCTAGCCCAGCTACGAGGTCCCAGGAGGGACTACTCTGATATGTATTCTCTGCCTATGGCGTATATATGAGCTACAGACCTGGCTCTGATTCTAACTGGTATGGAGACCAGTCTACGCTGCTACCTTACAATTTATCAGGTTCTTGGGGAGAGTCATTGAAGTGGGCTATTGTTTAGCCCTACTCCTGGAAGTGCCCATGGTTGCATATCATTAAGGTGGTATGGTGATGGTAATATGCTAAGACATTTCTAACGATCTGTGTGCGCACGGCATACCGATTCACGGTTTACGGAGAGTATCGCCCAGTGTATCTTACGTTCATGGACATGATGGTCACTAGGACAACTTCCGCTTTACCCGCTACAGCTGGAATACCACTGTTTGCCTGCTGGGCATTTAAGGACTGCCAGTCCTGGTTCGGGTTACTCACACGGCACTACGCTGTCTAAAGGGTTGGTGTCTAAGGGTCCTATGTCACAAGAGGCCCTGAGGATCTACTAATTTTGGGACCTCTAGCCGAACCCAGAGGTCCCCGTTACTCATTCAATACCCATTGTAAAGCGCTACGGAATTGGAAGGCGCTATATAAATACGTGTTAATAATAATATAATGGTAATACACAACCCATTGATTGGCCTGCTATGTCTGTGCCCATATTAACGGCCCGCTATGTCTGTGCCCATAAGAACGGCCTGCTATGTCTGTGCCCATAAGAACGGCCTGCTATGTCTGTGCCCATAAGAATGGCCTGCTATGTCTGTGCCCATAAGAACGGCCTGCTATGTCTGTGCCCATAAGAACGGCCTGCTATGTCTGTGCCCATAAGAACGGCCTGCTATTGTCTGTGCCCATAAGAACGGCCTGCTATTGTCTGTGCCCATAAGAACGGCCTGCTATTGTCTGTGCCCATAAGAACGGCCTGCTATTGTCTGTGCCCATAAGAACGGCCTGCTATTGTCTGTGCCCATAAGAACGGCCTGCTATTGTCTGTGCCCATAAGAACGGCCTGCTGTGTCTGTGCCCATAAGAACGGCCTGCTATGTCTGTGCCCATAAGAACGGCCTGCTGTGTCTGTGCCCATAAGAACGGCCTGCTGTGTCTGTGCCCATAAGAACGGCCTGCTGTGTCTGTGCCCATAAGAACGGCCTGCTGTGTCTGTGCCCATAAGAACGGCCTGCTAGATCTGTGCCCATAAGCACGACCTGATATGTCGGTGCCCCATTTGTATGGCCTACTATGTCGGTGCCTATTAGCTTGACCAACTTCCTGTGTTCATTAGTTTGGCCTGCTGGGCCCGCTCTATTGGTGCCGAACCCCCTTTTGGCCGCGGGCCTGGGGGAATATCACTGAGGAGAAGCCACTGCCCACCAGTGACACGGAAATGGGCAGGTGTCCGGACAAGCACCATTGCCATGCTATCCAAGAGGACACCAATATACGGCCATCTGGATATGGTAGGTAGGGTGAAGGCCCTAACCTCAGACCTGAAGGGCAAGTTGTCTTACGAAGACCCCGGACACACATCCGCGGTTTGCGCCAGTCCGGCGACGGCACATCTCCAAGGAGAACTTTGCACAGGCAAGGACCGGTACTCAGTCACCTACAGGAGAACGCGGTGTTTTCCTTGTCTTTATCGACTAACTCCGTATCTGCCTCCCGGTATCCATATAGCTATCGGTAGTTATTCCTGCGTAAGGTTAGCTCCTGGCCCTGTGCGGTGGGGCTTACTTGTCTTGCCTTCCGGCCTGCTATTTGCCTTCTAGCTGAGATAGAATTTGCGTTTTTACTCATACCTACGTTATTGTTGTCTTTTTCGTTTTTCGTGACTTCCTTTTCCTTTCGCTCGGGTCGTCGAGAGGCCTGACTTGACCTCCTCCGACCTCCTGGGTGCTCGTGGATTGCGGAGAACGTCTCCTGCTTTCCTCAGACTACCAACGGTCCGCCTGGAACCCGCGCGCGCGCACGGGATCCGGACGGTCAGTTGATAGTTTTTCCATCGTTTTCCCGTAGATTGCCCTCAGCCTTAGGCTGATACTCGTATTTGGTGTACCCTTTAGTTGGTCGCCCTGAGTCCCTAGGGACCCTAGCTTGGATCACAGGAGGGTGCGACCCTCCATCTCTTCAATCCGAGAATATTTTATCTGCTGGAGCAGAGAGCGAACCCCTCTCAGATACGTTACCGGACACTGATTGGTTATTAGAGGGCGCAGCCCCCCCCTCAACCTCAGCCGGAGACTGAGCTGGATACAGGGGTCATGTTTGGAGGAAGCATTCTCATAGAGAGGAACGGTCACGGATGCTGACTCTACTGTTTGGTTATTTACGGGTGCGGCCCGCTCAGGCTATCAGCCGGACGTTAGCACGATATTTGATCACATTAGTAGAGAGCGCGGCTCTCTCAGGCACTCGACGCTCTACGGTGCCATCCATTTGTTCTTCACACAGGCTTGTACCTGTGCAAGACACCGATGACTTCATGGAGGGGCGTCCCTCCTGCATTCAAGTAGTTCTGACGTCCGTGCTACTGATTTCGATATAGAGGACTGCCTGGTCATGCAAGATATCCATAGGTAGACTGGTTCCCTCTAGTCTTTCTCCTGTAATGGAGGGATATTCTCACAGTGGTATAACGAGGGGTGACTCCCACTTATTTATACACATTCCTGGAGATGATACGGCTTTCGGATGGAACTCAGGTATTATGTGAGTGCAGGTTTGGGTATTTTCTGCACCATAACAAGCTGAGGATTGCTTTCTGTTTTTGGATATCCGGACCATTGTGAACAACTGCTCAGACAGTTTCTCCCATATTTAGGTGGCAGGAAATACTGGGACCTTCATGGAGCAAACGGGCTCTACCTTGCTCGGGTAACAGGATTAAGGAGAGCCTATTACCCGCTCTGAAGGTAAAAAGCCGTACGTATGGTTCACAGGGTACGACCGGAAACCCACGTTTTGTCTTGACCTCCCCGGTCCTCAGATCTTGGGATAAGATGGCAGGACTGCCCCGTCTCCTCGAAACGTATACCTGGTGATCAGGGTTCGGAGATGGAGGACCCTCCGTCTATACTCTAGTTATTCCTCACGGGAGCCATCTTGTTGGATTCGCGCTACCCTACTTTCCAACTATCGTCGAGGAGACCTACGAGACCTTATGGTGGTACCTGGTATACCCCGACTCTCACACAGACATCTTTCACTCTTGGACGAGGGCATTTCAGGATGGAAATCTGCGTTCCTGTTTGCACTTTCCCATTCCTTTGAGGATTTCTGGGATTCCCTATTCCCAGAATAGTCGACCACCGTTCCTCCACTCAAGTTCAGTTCGGAACCCTGAACGGACGTCTTCTGGAGCTTTTTCTCTACGGCGTCCGAAGTTTACACGGTCCGTTTGGACTATTGGAATCACTTTGTATACGGCTGGTCTGGCCACACTCTCATTGTGTGCGTTATGTATTTATGCTCGGATGAGTCACCCCACCGGGTAGGACATGAAGGTACGAAGATCCTCCTCGACTTCTATTGCGATTTTGGTGGTGGTCTTCGGTGCATTCCTTGAGATTGGAGATCTCCCTGCAAGGCTGCATCGCCGAATGGCCCTGGCACGATCGGTGGAGCCGCCTTATGGGTCATGAGTTGAGACTTGGTGTCAGTTTTCTTCTCGCGACCCTAGGTCATAGAGCGGATTTTGAAGTTATACAATTACAGGAACGTGACTAATAGGTCGGCTTGCCAGCTCATGGACCGACTTCTAGGAAACAGTTTGCTACGCCACGTACAATGGATTTACCGACGGAGGGTGCCTTTTTCCGTATTTGAGATACCTTGTCGGTTGGCATCTTCTTTGAACCGTCGGCTGTCATTTAGCGTATTGGAATGTCCAATTAGGATTACTCTGATATTTCCTGGAATAATTACCAGCGACACAAACAGCGTTGGATTGGTGAATTGAGCTTTCAAACAGCAAATACGAAGCCTCCTGTCATGTTATAAAATTTTAGATTATGCTAGCTTTAGTGTACCTATAATCTTAATTTTATTAATGACAGGAGGCGAGTATTTCCCACCCATTCTTGTCCCTCCCTGGTTTTAGGTTATAGTTTAGATTATCAGGTAAGTATGCAACTCTGTTTGTTGTTTCTGCTACCTGTCGCTTGTTCCTTATGTCTGTGTTCTTTTCCATAAGTAGGGTTGGGATATCTACATATTAAGGTTAATTTGGTTGCTACGTTGGGTACCTACATGTTTATTCAGAGTACGTTTCATTGGATAATCAACCTGTTCGATTCTGTTTTTCTCTCGTTTCAGTTTACAGTCCATCTACACTATCTAGTTTGACGGTTACACTTGGATGGTGGACATCGTTATATTCATCGTACCTAGGACTTCGTTTCTTCCCCATGATGTTCTCTGCCTTTTATTCTGTTTTGTCGCAGCTTGAAAGAGGAAATGATGCATGGGGAGGGGAGTTTTATAGTACCTAACTTTTTTCTGATTGGTTGTTTTCTGTGCTGCTGTGGAGTTCTAGTAAAGAGAGACTTAAGCAAATACTCGCCTCCTGTCATTAATAAAATTAAGATTATAGGTACACTAAAGCTAGCATAATCTAAAATTATTATTTATATAGTTTCAAAGAAGAGGGTTTTTTGTGTTTTTTTGTTTTTTTTTTTTAAACAAAAAAAAAAAAAAAAAGAATTCACAAAACATCTAAAACAACAGTCTGCAAGGAAGGAGAAGTGTAGCCCATATGGTTTGTGAGAATCGTTTGTGTACTTGACCTCTGTTGGAAACGTAATTCATTCAATACAATATTATTGAGTGCTTATGTTTACGTCTTTTCTTTCAACTATTATAGGTCAGGGCTCCCAACAGTCCTGCTTTTGGTGGGACAGTCCTTAATCAGTTCTCTGGTAATCTGAGGGTAACTGTCCTCATTAGGTCTGCTCGCTAGTGGGCAATATAACAAGGCAGGGAATGCTTCAGCAGCACTCTCTGCTAGTTGGGGTCTGGTTGGGAGGGTAGTGTGTTTGATACAAGACTGACGCACACCATTCACACCACCTTAAAGATCCACCCCAGTATCTCGATTGTATACCAAGTGCTGGTTAAGATCTAGATCTAGATTCCACTAGATCCATGTATATTTTACTTGGAAGTACACTGCAGGTGTAATGTTACCTTTTGACTTTTATTGGGATATCTGATTATGGTACTCTGGGAGAAAGCCATGTGTGCAGCCTAGAATTCTCATTTGTTTTTAGTGTATAGGATGTGAAGTTACCACCTGGACTAGTTTCATACTTCTGAATTTTAAATTCACCCTTCTCTCTCTATCAGCTTTGCACTTTATTCAATTAATGGAGGGTCAATGTAGAGTAATGTAGAGTAATGTGCTGTTTACTTTTTTTTTTTAACCCCTTAAGACCGCAGCCAAATGTACAAGTTGTGAACCAAAAAAAATGTAAACAAACCACAGATTTTGACTATATGTCTGTTCAACAATAATTTACCTCTTTCATATTAAATGCACCCACACTTATTATATATCATTTTGTTCAGGGGAAACAGGGCTTTCATTTAACATCCAATATTTAGGTATGGAACATAACGTAATATGAATAAAATATAAAAAAATGAGAGAAAATATGATTTTTTTTAAATTTTCTTAGTTCTATGTGACATTCTAACTGTGAATGTCATAATACTGTTTGCTTTTACTGCAATAAAATACACATATTTGTATTCAGCGATGTCTCACGTGTAAAACAGTACCCCCTATGTACAGGTTTTATGGTGTTTTGGGAAGTTACAGGGTCAAATATAGCATGTTACACTTTTCAGTTTTTTCACATTGAAATTTGCCAGTTTGGTTATGTTGCCTTTGAGACTGTATGGTAGCCCAGGAATGAAAATTACCCCCATGATGGCATACCATTTGCAAAAGTAGACAACCCAAGGTATTGCAAATGGGGTATGTCCAGTCTTTTTTAGTAGCCACTTGGTCACAAACACTAGCCAAAGTTAACGTTAATATTTGTTTGTGTGTGAAAAATGCAAAAAACTAATTTGAAAGCCAATTTTGGCCAGTGTTTGTGACTAAGTGGCTACTAAAAAAGACTGAACATACCCCATTTGCAATACCTTGGGTTGTCTACTTTTGCAAATGGTATGCCATTATGGAGGTAATTCTTATTTCTGGGCTACTATACGGTCTCAAAGCCAACGTAACCAATCTGGCGAATTTCATTGTGAAAAAACTGAAACGCAAGCCTTATATTTGACTCTGTAACTTTTGAAAACACCATAAAACCTGTACATGAGGGGTACTGTTATACTCAGGAGACTTTGCTGAACACAAATATTTGTGTTTCAAAACAGTAAAAAGTATGACAGCAAAAATATCGTCAGTGTAAGTGCCGTTTGTGTGCGAAAAAGGCAATACATTTCACTTTCCCTGACGATATCATTGTTGTAATAAATTTTACGGTTTTGAAACACAAATATTTGTATTCAGCGATGTCTCCCGAGTAAAACAGTACCCCCCATGTACAGGTTTTATAGTGTCTTGGAAAGTTATAGGGTTAAATATAGTGCTAGCAAATTAAATTCCCTATACTTTCGGCCTGGGTTGTTAGGCAGGTCCCGCTAATTGTAATTAATTAGGATACCTAATTATGTAAAATTATTACATAAATATATATGTAAAATTATTATATATACACGTGTGTGTATATATATATATGTATATATATATGTATATAATTTTTTTACTATTATTTTTATTTATATATAGGTATACATATAGTGATGTATACGTATATACTTGGGTATATTATTTCGTTCTACGTGTATTTTGATATCTATATCTATATCTATATATCTATCTATCTATATATATATATATATATATATAGATAGATATATATATATATATTATCAAAATACAGTTAGAACGAAATTACACACATATATATTTTTAATTATTTATTTTTTTATTTTAATTTTTTTTACTTATTTACATATTTTTTTATTATAATATATATATATATATATATATATATATATATATATAATTATGTATATATTTAATCAATATCCTTCTACGTGTATTTTGATATTAATATATATATATATATAATTATATATATAAATATTAAAATACACTTAGTGTATGTGTAAATGTGTGCGTATATATATATATATATTATATATAGATCATATATATAATATATATATAAATGATGTAAGTGTATTTTATTTTTAACTTTAATTTTTTTTTTTTTTTACATTAAGGGGTTAATAGGGGAGGAGAGGGGCAGAGACAGTGTCAGCCAGTGATTTTACATCACTGGCTGACATACAGGATCAGTGATCACAGTGACAGGCTGTCACTGTGATCACCTCCTGCAGATCGCAGTAATTGGCCACAGGGGGAGTGCCTGGGTGGCCAGGCATGCCCCCCACCGCGATCTGCAGGGGGATCCTGCCTGCAGTTACTATGTGTCAGCCAATAGGCTGACACATAGTAACCTCTGATCGCAGTGACAGACTGTCACTGCGATCAGATCGCAGGGAGAGGCTGTCTCTGCATTCAGATCGCAGAGACAGCCTCTCCCTGCGATCATACTCTGCAGATCGCGGTCACTGACCGCAGGGGGACTGCCTGGGGGGCCAGGCATGTCCCCCGACCGCGATCTGCTGCAGAGAATTCCGCCGACTCCATGTGTCAGCCGATTTTAAAATCGGCTGACACATGGTAAATACCGATCGCAGTGACAGCCTGTCACTGCGATCGGAAGCTGCAGACCGCGGTCCCCAGGCACAGGGGGGCTGCCTGGGGGGCCAGGCATGCCCCCCGACCGCGATCTGCAGCGGCCATGTTCCGCCGGCCACGTGGGGCTGAAGACCGCCCAGGACGTACTATGCCGTCCTGCGGCGTTTAGAGCCACCAAAATAAGGACGGCATAGTACGTCCTGCGGTCTTAAGGGGTTAATTACAGCTATTTTTTTTACAGCTGTAAAAATAGCTTTTTTTTACAGCTATTTTTTTTTTTTAATTACAGCTATTTTTCTTACTCCCTCTAATCTGCCACCCTTTCTCTTCCCTAGTCACATCATTCAGCTCTGATGCCCTCTGTGCCAGATGGGTAGCAACAAATAAGCATAAGGGATGCTTTGCACCCGATATTACGCAGATGCCAGCTCTGCAAAATGACATAGATGAAGTGTTGTCTGTAAGTGCCGGACCGGAAGTCAACAACAGGCACACCCATGCTGGACGGGAAGCATCGACTCGTCAGATTGAGTGGTGTAAAGCATACTGCCAGTGAACTCTGGAGCAGTAGAAACATTTTATGTGGAGTGACAAATCATGCTTCTCTGTTTGGCAGTCTGATGGGTGAGTCTGTGTTTGATGGATGCTAGGAGAACGGTACCTGCCTGACTGCATTGTGGAAATTGTAAAATTTGGTGGATGAGGGATAACGGTATGGGGCTGTTTTTCCAGGGGTTTAGCTAGACCCCTTACCTCCAGTGACGGGAGATCTTAATGCTTTAGCAAACCAAGACAATTTGGATAATGTTATGCTTCCAACTACATATTAATGTCTATGTATTTAGAGTGTGATGTCATAAAAGTCCCTATAAGGGTAATGGTCAGGTGTCCCAATACTTTTGTCCATATAGTATATGGATATCTAAAATATCTTTCTAAGTCTCCATGACCTTTCTGCTGCTTTTGATACTGTTGATCATCAACAGCTTTTTCTCATCCTACGTAATCTCAGTCTACAAGATATTGCACTCTCCTGGCGCTCCCCCTACCTCACACAGCACTCTTTTAGTGTTTCTTTCTCAGGCTCTGCCTCTTCCCCCAACCTCTCTCTGTTGGTGTTCCCCAAGGTTCAGTCCTTGGTCCCCTACTGTTCTCGATTTATACTGCCTCCCTTGGTAAACTCATTAGCTCCTTTGCGGATGACACGCAAATCTATCTATCCCCGCCCCTCTTGACTAGTGTCTCTGACTGCCTCTCTGCTATTTCTTAATGGATGGCTGCCCACTTCCTTAAGCTAAACTTTTCTAAAACAGAACTTCTGGTCTTTCCTCCCTCAAGTGTTGTGCCTCTCATTTCTGTCTCCCTCCATGTTAATGGTGCTACCATCAGCTGACTCCGACCTCTCCTTCACCCTTCATGTCCAGCCGATCACCAAATCCTGCCACTTCCATCTCAAAAATATTGCGCACAGCTGCCCCTACTTAACGCCAGATGTGGCTAAGGTGCTGGTCCATGCCACTGTCCTTTCTCGCCTTGACTACAGCAATTCGCTTCTCAGTGGTCTTACGTGCTCCCAACTTGCCCCATTGCAGTCTACAATGAATGCGGCGATGAGGCTCATCTTCCTGTCCACCCGCACCTCCCATGCCTCCCACCTCTGTCAGTCCTTACATTGGCTCCCCGTAAGATATAGGGCTCAATATAAAATTCTGGTTCTTTCAAATCTCTACATAATGCTACTTCCACCTATTTATTATTATTATTATTATTATTTTTCAAGCACCAACAAGTTCTGTAGCACTGTAAAATGGGTGGACTAACAAGTATTTGTTTTAAATATGTTTATTAGAGTCGCCATAGAGCGTGTGCAGGCATGTTATGAATCGGTAAAAGTAACATAAGGGTGCCTGCGCAGAGGCATATAAGTCAAAGCAGACAAGTAATATAGAAAACTGAACATGCATAGATTAGCGAGATTTGGTACATCAAGGGCATTCAGTCGGCATATTAGCGCATTTTGCAGGCTGTTTAGTCGTCCGAGCCATACCTAAAGTAAATGAAGTGTACATGTACTTTGCGTATTCCAAATTTAAATGAATTGGATCAAGGGCACATTTAACAGGTATATTAACGCATTATGCAGGCTGTTTAGGCATCCGAGCCGTACTCGTGTCTAACCCTAAATAAGCGTTGTGTATATTAACTGGTGCGTGCAAGTGTTGCGTGTTTGTTGGTTACGTGGGTGCTTTGTGTTAGCCGTTCGAGCCATTATCCCATGTCAGTAGGTGTATGCCTGTGGTCTGTGTCAGCAGGCTGTATGCAAGAGTGACATGACCCCTGGCTTGTGTCAGTGCTTTGGGTTAGGTACGATGCGAGAATTCTGGGACGTTGGAAGTGCAGTTATTGTGCTGTATTCATTCAGTACATCTACCTTGCTGATATATGACCGGATAGGACATTGTACATTGTATGCAGTGTATTATTACCAGTATGGACATTGCAGAAAAAAGACTCAACCGTTATTTAACTTCAAATAGTGCCTGGAAATGCAGGTGGTAACTAGCATTATAATAAAGAATCCTTCGTATGCAGGATTTTTAGAGGGTTAAGCATAGGTAAGCAAACAAACAAACTATATATATATTGCATAAGGGCACCCACATTTAAGAGAAGTGGCAAGTGTGGCCCAATGTAGAACGCATTGTAGTAGCCCGGCTTATTATACAGTAAAGGTCTTTAGACCTACGGAACATTGCATTCATGAAAGAATAATCAAATAGGTATTATAGCCGTACAGGACGTTATAATAGTTGGGTAAGGGCCATCTATGGCACAGCAGCAATATGACCCCCAGCCCGCCGAGCCCCCATCCGTCTCCCCCAGGCAGGTCTCAGCCCGCCAGCAGGACTCTCCATGGCTCTGTGGGCACTCAGAGGCAGGTGCCGTCCACATGACCCCCACACCCAGAGTCTACGAACCGCCTGCCTCCTGCACCTCCCCAGAACCTCTCAAGCCCTTGTGGAGTGTGTGCCCCCATGTCTCTCCTGGCGCCGGCCACACTCTTGGGGATGGTGCACATCGGTCACGGCCACCGGTCCGCCGGACAGCCCGCCACCACCTGGTCCACAGGGCTCACGGCAACAGGGACAAGTTCCTCTGGGGACCCCTACTCCTCTGGGAGGCCTCTACTCCTCCCGCGGGCTGGTTGCCGGAGAATCCATCCGGAGGCCGGTAGCTCCGAAGGCCACACGTACTGTCCAAGCCAGGCCCCCACAGTAGGTGAGTATGTTTCGCTGTGTCCCGTCTCAGAGCAGTCTGGAGCGCAGTTAATGGGGTTCCAAACAGCCTTTTGTAAGGTAACTTCCGCTGTGGCTGTACCCATATCGGTACAGTGCAATCTCCTGACAGGCTGTTCTGCAGGCAGCCTTTGCCAGTGTAGGCGATCGGCACAACACCAGCCCGGGGATTCCCGCCGCCATGAGGGCCGCCGCCATGCGGTCGGGGTAACCCCCGCCGACCATGGGGGGGAGCGGGGCCGCGCCGCCGGCAGGCACCGGCCGCGTAATGTCAGTCACTCATCGTTGGCGCATAGGGCTCTCTCACGCCGTCGGCCCTGCTCAATTACCTCTCGAGGCTTCCAGCTAGGAGTAGGCCGGGGTTATCAGCACCCACCTTCCAGTTTGCCAATGGTGGTTATCGGGTGTCTGTCTGATGCTGGGGTTATGCTCATTGCCGGTAGTGCGGAGTTGTCGACTTTGGGGTGTTCAGCACCCACTTTTAGTGCCTTTTTCTTGTGCTCAGGTCTGGAGCTAACGCTCATGGCTGCCAGTCGGCCCGGCGGCCCGGCCCCGCCCCCCTAACAAGTATTTGTAACCAGATAAATTGGACACACAGGAACAGAGGGATTAAGGGCCCTGCTAAGTAAGTCTTCATGGAATACTATTCTACCAATCTACTTCCCTAATACTTCCCTTACCTTTATTATCATTTTACCCCACTCCCTCTAGCATGTAAGCTCATTGAGCAGGGTCCTCAACCCTCAGTTGTCTGGTTACAATTACATGTTTGTTAGTCTACCCATTGTAAAGCGCTACAAATTTGTTGACGCTATATAAATATTATTATTACTATTATAATAATAATAATAATATAATTAGGTGTTTTGTATTGGGGGATCTGTCTGACAACCTAGGCACTTCCCCTGCAGCCAATCCAGCTTATCCAAGTCATATGATTACAGTGTCACCATGATCATATAGCTCAGTTTAGCTGAATTGGATGCAGGGAGACTGCCTGGGTTGTCAGGCAGGTCACCTGATCGCAATCAGAGTGAAGCATAAGTATCCAGGTCTAGAGGATGGCTAGATCGTTAGGGCGTGCAATGCCCCAACAGCATTAAAGGCCTCCTTTTGTAGAACGGCATAGCATGTCCAAACATCAAGCAGAGGTTAAGGATAGTACTCTTACAATAGATTGAATACACTTTAGCTTATTTAGCACTATTTAATTTTTCTCCTATGTTTTGAATTAGTGTAGGACCCTCTGATATTGGGGTACTGTGTAGTAGTAGTGGTGGGCTTAACACAATATGGCCACATGGTGGAACTGAATCCTCATATTTGTTTACTGAGACAGGCAATTTTAAGTAGCATTATAAGATTTTTTTTAAAATGTTTTTATGTGTGCGCTGTTCTTTAATTTGTATTATGTATGAATTTTGGTCACTACGGCTTCACCATTCCCGCAAAATACATGTCCTGGTTATGCCCTCAATCATTTTTGTCTTTACAAGGATAATATATTAGTGATAGTCCCTTGGAGTCTAAAAAATGTGTATAGTTGTACATTTCAGTGGAACACAGATTGAACAGTAAAATGTATTGGGAATAACAAAATAAAACAATCAACTAACATCAATGAACATAATAATTTATGTAAATTATATTTGTCAGTTGGAGCACAATTTGCAAAAAAAAAAATGACAACTTTTAGAGCAGCATTTTTAAATCAAGCTAAAAAAAAGTGAGTACCTGTATTTTTAATGTTTTTCTGATGAAAACCTATAGTTTTATTCTGACATCGACATTTACTATTAAAACATATAAAGTCAGCATGCGTTTACCATAAATTCAATCTAAACTCAGGCACTGTTTCCGTACAAAGACACCAAACAAGTCTCCACTACACCGCTTGATTATTAGTATTATCATTTACATACTACCCACATATTCCGCAACAATGAAGAAGGCCTTTTTTAAAAGATAAAACTAGGGGGGAAAGGAACGCAAAAGTAAGTAAATTTGTACACAGTGTGACAAAATTGGAACAGTGATTATTCAAAATTAACAAAACCTACATTTTTGCTAAAATAGCAAATATAAGCAATATTTTTATATAAATGCTTTTCATTTGATAAAACCATACACATGGACTTATCAACACTGTTTACTGGTAGACTTGGGCAAGAATCCAAACCTTATATACATGAGATATCTGGAGAAGTAGGTCAACTATTGTACTTTTTCCAGTGCAACTCTCACAAGAACTTTACACTGAAGGAACAGCACAGAAATAGATCAGAGCAGAAGCATTCTAAGGAAAGATTTACAGGAACATGCTCTGTTGTATAAAAGGTTATGGTTTAACTTATATTGATAAATTATCTGGGGGAGAGGGGGTGGGCTAAGTAAAGGAACACTAATTTGAAAGCAAGTCACTAAATTGTGTAATGGAATTGAAAGTGACAAAAGGGAAAGTAATAGATAAATAAATATCAGCCGTTTAAAGTGGTCATGGTGTCAGAAGCCTGGATATGCAGCCTTTTTGCTTTGAAACACTGCACATATAGAGTTTAACCCGTCTGCTGCTGGAGGTGTAACTCCACCTCTGGCAGCGTAGTAGGGGTGTTAATAACCAGCCATAGAACTGGAGTGGTGGGCTGGCTAATATCAATTCTGTGCATATACTTATTGGTCAGATTATATGGTTATTGGTTAAATGTTTTTTTTTTTCATATTAAACCACATGCTAATATAAGTCATGTTATTTTCATTTACATCCCACTTTATCTACTTTATGATTTCTTATCATTATTTGTCTTGTTCCAAAAGACATTTAACTTTACTCTTGCGCTACAATACCCCTCAATTCCAATCCCAAGACATAGCTCACATCATCATTCCACTCCCTTCGTTAAGCCCACAGCAATCTTGGTGCTCCACTATTGGAGCCCAAAATACCTCCCTGATCAGTCCCAGGCTGATTAATTACCGCTCAATAATACTCACTGCAGTTTCTGTTACCGGATAGTATACCCCTCTCAAAAATTAATCAAAAGAGGTTAGCACACACCACAGGTGATAACATTTGATGCACCATATTCCATTAAAGCATTACTTTATTCATATCTTAGGGGACTTCCAGACAGAGATACAGGCATATCTTTCAACAAACTACCCACGTGAATACAGATGTAAAGTGCTGCAAGAACTGACATGATCTTGTATCGCATTTATTTTCTCAAGACACACTTGCCCTGATGTCCCAATTAAATCTGTAACTGTCATGTAAAAAGGATACCCAATTATAAAAAGGAACTGCAAAATGTGAATAGGTGACAAGGTTTATAGGGATAAACAAATTGCATAATATTTGTGTTGCACAAAATAATTCAGAAAGCAGAATATCCTAAAACTAATCAATGAAAATTATGAATTACACAATAAAACTGAGCACTTTGATAAAGAAATGGGTGGGTGAAATGTGTGGTGCAAGACATTACAGGAACACTATAGGGTCAGGAACACAAATCTGTACTTCTGACCCTATAGTGTTAAAAATCACCATCTAGCCCCCCTGGTACCCACTTGCCCCCCTAATTATAGTAAAATTTTACTTTTATTGTAGCCTGCTGCTGCTGGCTCTGCCCCTGATCTGCCTGCTTGGCTGACATCATCAGATGTGGTGCACTGTGCCAATAACAATGCTTTCACATAGGAATGCATTGGACTGGCTGAGTTTGTCAAGGAGGCAGATCGGGGCAGAGCCAGCAGAAGCCGAACACAGACCTGGTCAATCAGCAATTCCTCACAGAGATGCATTGAATCAATGCATCTCTACGAGGAAAGTTTAGTGACTCCATGCAGAGGATAGGGATACTGAATGGCACACTGTGCAGCACTTCCCTAGGAAGAACCTCTAGCAGCCATCTGAGGATTGGCCAGTGGAGGTATCCCTAGGCTGTAATGTAAACACTGCCTTTCTCTGAAAAGACAGTGTTTTCTGCAAAAAGCCTGAAGGGAATAATTATACACACCAGAAAAAAAAAAAAAAAAAAAAAACTGTAGTTGTTCTGACTATAGTGTCTCTTTAACATCTAACTCTTAGCTAAATCCCTATACATCCTATAAACAATTATGTTCGCTATATGACATTACATCGAAACCCTACAGCGGACATATGATGTGTCTAAAAATATAATTATTCTTTCTATAAGTAGAATGCAGGTGCCATTGAAATAAATGATTCACATAGTAGAAAGGAAAGGATTGTATTGGCTGAGATTGTCAATTCTGATGATCTTAGCCAAGGAGGTAGGCTGCGAGGGCAGATCCAAACGCTGCCCTGGCCAATCAGCTTCTATCAATACATGAGGAACTTTCAGGGTCTCTATGAGGAACGTTCAGGCTCATCTTAGGTAGGGGAAGAGGGGCTTGGGGGACCTTTCTGTGTAATGTGCTAAATTGGGGAGGGGGTAGTGTATTAATTTAAGGGAGGGGGCAGTGTATTAAATTGGTAGAGGGAGTGGGCAGTGTATTAATTGTAGGGAGGGGCAACTGTATTAATTTGGGGGAGGGAGGGAGCCAATGTATTCAATTGGGGAGAGGGGGCAGTGTATTAATATGGGGGAGGAAGGGAGGGAGGCAGTGTATCAAATTGGGGGAGGGAGTGGGGCAGAGTATTAGAGTGGTGGAAGGGGGAGCCAGTGTATTAGAGTGGTGGGAGGGGGGCAGTGTGTTAAATTAGTGGGAGGGCAATGTATTAATTGGGGGGAGGGAGGAGGGGGCAGTGTATTAGTGTGGTGGGAGGGGCAATAAGGTAAATTGGGGTGAGGGCAGTGTAATAGTTTGGGGGAGGGAGGGGACAGTGTATTAGAGTGGTGGGAGGGGGGCAGTGTATTCAATCAGAGTGGAGGGAAGAGGGGCAGTGTATTAGATTAAGGGGCTGGGGAGAGGGGAGTGTATTAGAAAGGAGGGAGGGGCGGCAGTGTATTGGATTTGTTGGCAATATATTGGATTTGTGGGCAGTGTATGAGAATGGGGGGAGGGGGCAGTATATTAGATTGCATTAATTAGTCTGCATGAAGGCACTGAACCCTCCCCATGGAGATGCTGATTGGATGCGCAGCTTTTTGCCACACGTGCACAATAGCCTCCCCATGCTTTCCTATGGAAAAGCACTGGATTGGCTGAGATCATCAAGTTTCATGATCTCAGCCAAAGTGAAGAACCCACTCATAGGACTTCAAAATCAACAAGATAATGTCATTTGTTTTTTACAGCTGTGCAACAGCATACATTCACCATTTCATTCCCATTATCATTACCAAACTTTTCTTATGATGTCAAGATAGTTGGACTTAAACATTGGTTATATGCATTTCATCTTAAAATAAATTCGCTCTTTTATTTACTTTGAAGCCCTACGAGCGTGAAAACGTCCAGTTTCAGTTAGGCAACATTTTTATACTGTACTTTTCTTTTTTTTCCATATATAGTTTTTATTTTGACAACAGCATGAATAAGCATACATTACATTCAGTTTTGTTTACACCAGGAATACATGTCATTGCGATACGAATGTAGCTGCCATTTGTTTGTTACATTGTATACAGTATTCAACATTTATTGTATGCTTGTTACAAACAAATACTGGTTAACTATTTGCTCCTGGACTAGTTTAGCCTCACACCGAGGCGCGGCCTGTGTGCATTCGGTATTGGCAATATATGGGGAGAACAGGAACATAGGGGGGGAAGGTAAGTTTAACTTGGAGTGGAGACTTAGAGTCCCCAGCCTTGCTACCCAGTGCCTGCACGTTCCAGTTAGCATTCTCATGAGTGTCATTATTCTTCCTTTAGGTGCTATTTCAACAATTGGACGGGTCTGGTATGTGACCGGTAATGCCTGAAGCATGGGGTACTCTACTAGTTGCGGGAACTTATGGCTTGAGGTTCCAGCTTGCCCATTCTTTATCGTATTTATTTTCCTGACCCTGGATCCTGCTAGCCATTCGCTCATAGGAGCTTATGACATCCATTCTCTCTGTAATTGCCACTATGGTGGGTACTGCTTTGCTTTTCCAGTTTTGGGCTAGTATAATTTTTGCTACCGTAAGTATGTTTATTAGTACTTTCTTGTGGGGGTGCAGTGAGAGCCCGGGTATCATATGTAGCAGGTAATGTTCTGGTCTCAACTGAATCAGGAGGCCGGTAGTGTTCACAATAAGGCCTTTTATCTGTTTCCAGAATGCTCCTGATACCTGACACGTGTAGCATGGTACCCGCACCCCCCTCACAGCGCCAGCAGAGCCCGGAGGAACCCTTGTAAATTTTTGCTAGTTTGTGTGGTACCAGGTACCATCTCATGGCTATTTTGCAGTATGCCTCCCATAGCAAAAGGCTCTTGGAAGCATTCTTTGTGTTTGTCATTGCCTCATACCATTGTGCCAATGTCAGTTGGTTGCCTAGCTCTCTCCTCTCATATAGGATCGTACTTCACCTGACTGACCCTCCAGAAGTGCATGGTAGCACATGGACAAGGGTTTCCCTAGTTTGGTAGAGAGGACCTGAGTGATTAGCAGGGGTAGGTCTTTGGGCATTTCTTTTGTTCTGCATGTGTGGGGTAATAATATGATTTTTGTTCTAAGATAGAGGTACATGTCCCTTTGGGGTAGTGAAAATTTTCGCTGGAGATCAGGGAACGTTTGGATCTCGTCTCCCTCCAGTAGGTCCTTTACTTTATTCATGCCCCTGGCTATCCAACTCGCTGTGGGTAGGTCTGGGGAGAAGATGGTCATGGACTCTAGTGGCGCTTCTCTGAAGAGCAGATGCAGGTCCATAATCAGGTGGCTCCAAGTCCGCCATGAGCTCAGCAAGAAACGGGAGCAGTGTGATAGGTACGCCCCATCAAGTTTGGCGGGGGCACTTGTCCAGCGTTAGCCACAGAGGCTTTTGGGAGCTATCCTTGAGTCTCAGGATGTGTACGCCCTGTGCTAGAGATGAGGCTCTATAGTATGTTTTGATGGGTTCAAGGCATAGAATAAAGATAAGTGGTGACAGTGGACAGCCCTGGCATGTGCCATTTTGTATGGTGAAGGGCGCTGACAGGAAGCCGGTGCTAAAGACCCTTGCCGATGGACACTGATAAAGGGCCATGATACTTTTTAGAAAGGTCTGTGGGAGACCCATTTTAGCCAAGGTTTGTTCCATATATCCCCAGTGCAAGCGGTCGAACGCCTTTTCGGAGTCCAACGCCAACACCAGGCCCTGTTGAGAGGAGTGGTTTGCCCAGTCAATAAGATTTAGAAAGTGGCGGGTGTTGTCCTCCACCTGCCTGCCCGGCACAAACCGTGCCTGTTCAGCAGAGATGAGCGTGGGAAAGAGTGCTTTGATCCTTGTAGCTAACATTTTGGCATACAATTTAGTATCTGTGGTGAGAAGCGAGATTGGTCTCAGGTTGGCGCAGTGAGTGGGGGTTTTGGCAGTGTAACAATAAAAGCTTCCAGCATTTCCCGGGGCATTTTGCCAGTCTGCTTAATATCACTGAACAGTAGTAAGAGTTGAGGGGCTAATTGGTCCGTGAATTTGATGTAATAATAATTTGAGAGGCCATCTGGGCCCGGGGATTTGCGCTTGGGGAGTGATTTGATGGCTGCCCTTAGTTCTTTGTCAGTAAAGCGACTGGTAAGGAATGCACTAAGGTCCGGGGATATACAGGGGAGGGTGACTTTGTCCAAGAAGGAGTCTATTCCAGCCTTAGAAGGTTGGTGTGTCCCTGGGTCTGTGTAGAGTTGGTAAAGCGATGCATAATATTCCGCTAATGTGTTCACTATGTCCTGAGGGTTGTAGAGTTTGTCTCCACGTTTGGAAACAATGTAGGGGGATCTTGGCCTGGAAGTATTTTTGTTTCAGGCGGCCAGCTAGAAGCTTGCCAGCTTTGTTCCCTAGCGTGTAGTGAGTTTGTTTCAGATATCGCATATGTTTCTCTGTGGTTTGTAGTTGCAAATCTCGTAGTTTGGTCCTGAGCATTTGTAGGCGTTTGTGGTTTTGCTTGGATGGGTTTGATTTGTGGTCAGCCTCAGTGTCTGCTATTTCCTGAGTGAGTTTGGTTTGTTCCGTGCACGCTGCTCTCTTGGTGTTTGCTCCCAGCTTGATAAATTCTCCCCTCATAACTACTTGGTGGGCTACCGATTGTGTAGCGAGTGTAGTTTTGCAGTGTTCGTGAATTGCAAAGTATGCGTCAAGGGCATCACGTATTCGCTCGAAATGGTGAGGGGTCTCTAGGAGGGCATCGTTAAGGCGCCAAGCTCCTCTCCCTCTCGCTGGGTGCGGTATTTTCATTGTTATTATCAGAGGGGCATGGTCGGACCATGTGATAGGGCCAATGTGCATGTCAATGGCGTGCGGTAGCGTGCTTTTGTCAAAGAGGCATAGATCTATTCTGGAGTATGTAATATGGACTGGGGAGTAAAATGTATAGTCTCTCGCGCACGGATATAGGTTGCGCCATACATCATAACGCTCAGAAGAATTCAATAAGTTCGCTAAATGTCGGCTCAGAGACAATGATGGCTGCTTTGAGGGTCGGTTTTGGGCCCTCTGTGTGTCTATGTGTGGGTCAGGGGGGCAGTTAAAGTCTCTGCATACTATGGTGTGTCCTGACTGGTATTGGTCTAATTTGCGAAACGCCTTAGTTATAAAATCCTTCTGTGTGTCATTTGGGGCGTACAGAGAGGCAATCGTCATTTGGAGGCCATTTAGGGAGCCCACCAATATGAGCAGCCTGCCATCTTTACTAATATATTGTTTGGTAGGCGTAAAAACCCAGTCCCTGTGAAAATAAAGTGAGACCCCTGTGGATTTAGTGTTGGACATGGCATGGTAGGCCTGAGGGAATTGTTTGACCCTGAAGATTGGAGGTTTGCGTATACTATACAAGACCATGTCTTGTAGACATACTATAGCCGCCTTGGATTTGGCCATTTCATGGGCTGCCAGCCTGCATTTGTGTGGGCTGTTGAGACCCTTAATGTTCATGGAAAGAATTTTTAAAGTGTTATCCATTTGGTGTGAGTAGTGGCATGCTAAATCGTGAGAAGCGTGTTTGTCTTGATGGTGGCATAGCTCGGCTTGGGGGGGATATGGTAGGGAGAATAAGGGGTAATACTGGGGATAACATAAGCAACCATTTCTTAACAGAACTAAAGTATTTACATAGCACCCTCATTGCGATTGGCACCTTCTCTGGTTGAGGCGCAGACCAGCATGCTGTGCCAATGCCTACGCTCATCCTTGGGGTGCGCTCGGTGGTAGGAGCGGGGTGTGGATGACTTACATGCTAATTGTGGTTACACAGCCCTTTCATAGTAAACATCGCTTTGCCCACATATACAGTACATTATTATAGCATTATAACATTAGAACATTAGAACACTCCCAGGACCTCTTCCCTCCACCCGCCATTGTTATGCATATTCAGTTACAACACATGGCCCAGTATTAAGCGGACCATGTAAATTTTCCCCATGTCATGTGTGTCGGATTGCATATCTCATAGTTACGTGGGGTTGGGTGTCACCGTGTCCCCAAATCAGCTTTTATCGGTGAAGGAAAGAGTTCCAGGAGCACAGTCTTTTATGCTTTGGTCGGCGATCCCGCCATCCGCCATTCTCCTTGCGGTCTTTGTTGTGATGCAGTAGCGGCCGCTACCGTCGATTGTGTTGGGAACAGTCCCCATTCTCGTATGAGGTGCATGCCTACCTCCGGTTCATTTACCATGTGCTTTTTGACGTTCCTCCACACGAGTATTTTCATTGGGTATCCCCATCTATATTGAATGTTGTGGTTCCTGTCAGGGTACCTGAAGTCTCTACCTCGGAGGAGGTTAGACTTCCCGACGTCCGTTCTCTCAGCGGGGCTGATTCATCTAATCCTCACAGCTCTCATAGTCATTCCCACGCCGGCCGCGAGAACCCCACTTCCTTTTATGACACGACGCTCAGAGAACCAGGGTATAAAAGAGGGATGTGGCTAATGGTTCATTGCCCTGTCGTGGTTCTAGCTTGTCTGGTCCCTCAGTGCTCTTATGTTTATCGTTCTATCTGGTTTTGACTCAGCTTGTACTATCGTTCCTGTTTACCTCTCGTGTCCTTTGACCTCGGCTTGTCTCTCGCTTACCTGTCCTCTCGTTCCCTCGACCCCGGCTTGTCTCTGACTATTCTCTGCTTTCTCCTTACGTTAGTCCGGCCATTCTAAGGTCCGGTATACGTACATCTCTACTGTTCGTACTCTGCGTGTTGGATCCCTGTCCCGATCCTGACATTACGACAGGGCCATGGATCCTGCAGGTACTAACGCTCAGTTTGGTTCACCTGACTCAAGGTTTGAAGCCATGGACCATAGAATGGACCAAACGGCTCTGGCGCTGCAGGCATTACTATCCCATCCGAGTAATCAAGCAGAGGAAATTCGTACTCCATCTATCTCTCTTGCTAACACAGGCCTAGAGGTAGCCACAGGGGGAATTTCTTCCCGCGTTACTTCCCCTTTACGGTATGGCGGTGCTCCAGATACTTGTCGTGGTTTCCTAAACCAGATAGGAATTCATTTTGAATTACAACCCTGCGCCTATCCTACTGACAGGGCGAAGGTTGGATTCATAATATCGCTACTCATTGACAAATCTCTTAGATGGGCTAACCCTCTGTGGGAGAATGATAATCCAGTAGTCTATAACTATAATGCGTTCCTTACTACGTTTAGGAGGACTTTTGATCCTCCAGGGAGAAAGGCCAGTGCTGCTAGATCACTATTACGTCTTAGACAGCATAGGCTAACCCTTGTGGATTATGCGCTAGAGTTCAGATCCTTGGCGGCAGAGGTCAAGTGGAATGAACAAGCCTATATGGACGTATTTCTGAACGGATTGTCAGATGCGATCCTAGACGAGGTTGCCACTAGGGATCTTCCTGAAAATTTAGAGGAATTAATTTCATTTATTTCTCGTATAGATGAACGCATGAGACAGAGGCAGAACACTCGTGATTTTGGTTATAGATCTTCCTTAAGTCTAACTCCCGCATTTCAGAATTCTGAATCTACTATTCTAGCTCTCCCAGAACCTATGCAGATTGGTAACACTCACCTTTCAGAGAATGAAAGACAAAATAGGAAAAGGGAGGGTCGGTGTATGTATTGTGGAGTAGGAGGTCACCTACGCCTTAATTGCCCTAACCGTCCGGGAAACGCTCGCACCTAAGTTTCTCCAGAGGACAGGCCTTGGGTGTTTCTATTTTGTCCTCTACATATGATTACAGGGATCATAGGCTACTAGTACAGGTTTCTTTAACTTGGGAAAAGGGAGCACTTAAAGCTATGGCATTAATAGATTCCGGAGCAGCTGAAAGCTTTATTGATCAAACTTTTGTCAAGAAACATGCTATCCCATCTCAGTTAAAGGAGACTCCCCTGGCCGTTGAGGCCATAGATGGTAGACCGTTGTTAGATCCAGTTATTTCTCGTGAAACTTTACCAGTTAAACTAACCATTGGTATTTTACACGAGGAGGAGATTTCTTTCATGCTTATCTCATCCCCTTCAGTTCCTATAGTTTTGGGGTATCCCTGGCTTAAGAAGCATAACCCTACTATTGATTGGGAACAAGGTGAGAGTCTCTTGGGGTCAGGGTTGCCAGAAAGGTTGTGTACAGAAAGTCTCACCGTTGTGCCTAGTGGACACACCTAGCAACTCTAACAAGCCCACAGATTTACAGATACCTTCCCAGTATCAGGATTTAAAGGCAGTCTTTGATAAGAGGAAGGCTGATACTTTACCTCCACACAGGTCCTTTGATTGTAAGATTAATCTCCTGCCTGGTACTATGCCCCCGAGGGGTAATGTATATCCTCTATCCGCTAAGGAGAACTTAGTCTTAGAGGAGTACATTCAGGAGAATCTAGACAAAGGCTTTATTAGGAGGTCCTCTTCTCCAGCCGGAGCCGGTTTCTTTTTCGTAGATAAAAAAGACGGCACACTACGGCCTTGCATCGATTATCGGGGCTTGAACAAGATAACAATCAGAAATGCTTATCCGATTCCCCTGATTACTGAGCTATTTGATCGCCTGAAGGGTTCTAAGATTTTTACCAAGTTAGACCTGAGGGGAGCTTATAACTTGGTGAGAATTCAGCAAGGTGATGAATGGAAAACGGCTTTCAATACCCGGTATGGCCACTATGAATACACGGTAATGCCCTTTGGGCTTTGCAATGCTCCTGCTGTATTCCAGGACGTGATTAATGAGGTTCTTAGGGAATTTCAACAGGAATGTGTTATAGTTTATTTGGATGATATACTAATACATTCTAAAGAGCCTGAAACTCATCACAAACAAGTCAGAAGGGTATTACATAAACTTCTACAGCATGGGTTGTACTGCAAATTGGAGAAGTGTAGCTTTGACCAATCTCAGGTAAATTTTCTTGGTTACGTTATTTCTGGAGAGGGCTTTAAGATGGACCCTGTTAAACTCCAATCTATCTTGGATTGGCCATTGCCCAAGGGACTCAAAGCCATTCAGAGATTCATCGGTTTCTCGAATTACTATAGGCGCTTCATTAAGGGATACTCGTCTATTATATCTCCTATTACTAACATGACTAAACAGGGTGCTGATACTAAGACATGGTCTCCAGTAGCGCTTGTTGCTTTCAGTACTCTCAAGGAACAGTTTGCTTCAGCACCGATATTAGTTCATCCAGACACATCTTTGCCTTTCTTACTCGAGGTAGACGCCTCAGAGACAGGTGTAGGCGCTATTCTGTCCCAAAGGTTAAGTTTGAATAAACCACTGCATCCATGTGGTTTTTTTTCTAGGAAATTGTCTGGGCCTGAGAGCAGGTATGATATTGGTGACAGGGAACTGTTAGCGGTAATTTTGGCTTTAAAGGAGTGGAGACACTTGTTAGAAGGGACTTTACACCCGGTTACTATTTTGACGGATCACAAGAATTTGTCATATATAGGGGAAGCCAAGCGATTATCTGCCAGGCAGGCTCGTTGGTCTTTGTTCCTTACTCATTTCAACTATGTTCTCACTTATAGACCTGGTTCTAAGAATTCTAAGGCCGATGCATTGTCTCGCCAACATGAACCTTCTACTATGCCTGAAATGTTTTTTTTCTTCTATAGTTCCTAAGCGTAATATTATTGCCAGCACTAGCATTAAGATTCACTCTCCGTTGCTGGAGGAGATCAAGAAGTTACAACATCTGGCACCCGGACCTATTCCGGGGGACCGTTACTTCGTGCCTCCTAAACTCCAACTGGAACTTATGCAGTGTTTTCATAACAGTAAATTTGCCGGACATCCTGGCATACGCAAGTCATGTTCTCTGATTTCTAAAGATTTCTGGTGGCCTTCATTACGTAAGGATCTTAAGGAATTCGTCTGGGCATGTGATGTCTGTATGAGGACCAAACAACCTCATACGCTTCCATGTGGACTTTTGCAACCCCTAGAAATTCCTGTGAAACCATGGTCCTGTCTGGCTATGGACTTCATTGTTGATTTACCGGTTTCTAAAAGACATACGGTTATCCTCACAGTAATTGACAGGTTTACCAAAATGGCTCATTTTGTACCTCTGCTCAAATTGCCCTCTTCTCCCGAATTGGCTGAAATTTTCGCGAGGGAGATTTTTCGTTTACATGGGATTCCTTCTGAAATCGTTTCTGATAGAGGTTCCCAATTTGTTTCCCGGTTTTGGAGATCCTTCTGTTCCCAGCTTGGTATCAAATTAAATTTTTCCTCTGCCTATCATCCCCAGTCCAATGGGGCTGCCGAGCGCACCAACCAAAAGGTTGAACAGTTCTTGCGTTGTTTTGTTTCTGAACACCAGGACGATTGGGTCGGTTTGATTCCTTGGGCGGAGTTTGCGCACAACAACAGTGTTTGCGATTCTACTCGTTCTAGCCCCTTTTTCATGAATTATGGCTTCCATCCTTCCGTTCTTCCGTCGGCCTCCCCCTCCCAGGGGATACCGTCGGTTGATATTCATGTTGCCAATCTGAGAAAGTTGTGGGATCAGACTCGACAAATCCTTGTTCATAATTCCATGTTGTCCAAACAACACGCTGACAAACGCAGAAGGGTGGCTCCTGTATTCTCTCCGGGCGATAGGGTATGGTTGAGTACCAGAAACATCCGCTTGAAAGTTCCTTCCATGAAATTTGCTCCTCGTTTCATAGGCCCTTACAGGGTTCTGTCTCGGATAAATACTGTTGCATATCGTCTGGCTCTTCCGCCTGCTTTACGCATCCCGAACTCCTTTCATGTTTCTTTATTGAAGCCTTTGGTATGTAACAGATTTTCCTCCACTGTGCCGTCCCCTCGTCCTGTCCAGGTTGAGGGTCAGGAGGAGTATGAGATCAATTCCATCCTCAATTCTCGGATTTCTCGGGGGAAGGTGCAATATCTTGTGGACTGGAAAGGATATGGTCCTGAAGAGAGGTCTTGGGTGGCCCAGGAGGATGTGCATGCTCCTCGCCTTCTCAGGGCTTTTCATGCTCGCTTTCCGTCTCGCCCCGGTTCCTTCCGCCCGGTGGGCGTTTCTGAAGGGGGGGTACTGTCAGGGTACCTGAAGTCTCTACCTCGGAGGAGGTTAGACTTCCCGACGTCCGTTCTCTCAGCGGGGCTGATTCATCTAATCCTCACAGCTCTCATAGTCATTCCCACGCCGGCCGCGAGAACCCCACTTCCTTTTATGACACGACGCTCAGGAGCCGACGTCATGGCGGCAATCACATCCCGACCTGTCAATCTGGTTCGGAACAACGAATCAGGGCTCGGCAAGGGCGGAGCCATGATTTAGAGAACCAGGGTATAAAAGAGGGATGTGGCTAATGGTTCATTGCCCTGTCGTGGTTCTAGCTTGTCTGGTCCCTCAGTGCTCTTATGTTTATCGTTCTATCTGGTTTTGACTCGGCTTGTACTATCGTTCCTGTTTACCTCTCGTGTCCTTTGACCTCGGCTTGTCTCTCGCTTACCTGTCCTCTCGTTCCCTCGACCCCGGCTTGTCTCTGACTATTCTCTGCTTTCTCCTTACGTTAGTCCGGCCATTCTAAGGTCCGGTATACGTACATCTCTACTGTTCGTACTCTGCGTGTTGGATCCCTGTCCCGATCCTGACAGTTCCGCAACGTTTTCGGCACCGTAATAAATTTTCTTCTCCGGGCCATTGTTAAAGCCGATAGGTCCGCATATATATTGATGGTAGTGTATGGTTCTGGTAGTTTGTCCAGTTTGCGTGACGCTGTTAACAGAGCGTTCTTGGAGGTGAAATAATGAAATCTAGCAACCACGTCGCGAGGTGTATCTTGTGCTAACCTCGGTGGTCGTGGTAGTCGATGGACTAGATCTAGGAGCCATGCTCCGTCAGCTATATCAGGCTGTAAGGTTGTGCAAAGTCCTTTGATAAATGCGGGGAGTTCTTCTGTGCCCACGTGTTCAGGTATCCCGCGGAATCTAACATTATTCCTGCGGGACCGGTCTTCTAAGTCAGCTAGCTTGCGTTTGAGCTGAGTTTGTTCTACTGCTTATTGCTGCACTGTGTTTGCCAGCGCATTCTGCTCGGTGTATATGTCTTCTGTGCGGGCTTCTAGCTGATTAGTGCGTTCGCCCAGGTCAGAGATCTCTCTTTTGATCTCACTGGTTGCTCTCTTGAGGTCGGATTGCAGAGTGACTCTAAAGTCTTGCAGCATAAGGTACAGCCGTTTATCCGTTACCGGAGCATCAGTGTATGGGCTGGAGTCCCCTTCTGAGTCGAGCGAGCCTTCAGCAGGCTGCGAGCAGGTGTGTCCGTCGTCGCCATCTTGTGTAGGCCGCACGCGGTCCTTTCTTGCGGGTCGGATTTGGTCCGTAAATTTCATTTGTTTGGCAGGTGCCATCATGAAGGCTGCTTCCCCAGGCTTGGTAGTGGCTGGTGGGGCTGTGCGTGATGAGAGTGGTGAGCTGTGAAGTCATCCAAAGCACGGAGCTCTCACTCCATGCGACCGCTCATTTTGGCAGTTAGCCATGCCCCTATACTGTACTTTTCTAAATAAGCCTACGTTTCTATGAAAAACGAAAATTTTGTTTTTTTGTGGCCCACATTAACTTAACCCCTTAAGGACCAAACTTCTGGAATAAAAGGGAATCATGACATGTCACACATGTCATGTGTCCTTAAGGGGTTAAACCTTGTTTATTTGGCCCATGTTAGCCTCTTGCTACATGACTAATATTTAATGCTGAATAACCTTTGAACTACAATGTATTGTAAATAGAAAACTATCTTTAGATAGATTTTTCATTCGAAAGCATTTTATCAAATGAAATCAAAATTAAATTAAAAAATCAGACACACCCTGTGTGCATATAACCTAACCTCCCCCTTGCCTCAGTGCCCTGTTGTGGTCTTTGTTTAGCCCAATAGCACATTATACTCTGTCTGATTATTTGTTTACCGAACTTTGGCTTGTCTTATGTTTACTCTGTTTTCTCTGCTCCCTGACCTCGACTTGTCTCTTCGTATTCCGTCTCTCTATTTCCGTTTGACCATGGCTTGCTTTGACTATTCTTTTGCATAGCCCGGCCATTCTAAGGACCGGCATTGTAATTCTGTCTGTTGTGTCCTGTCTGTGTGTTCCCTACCAATCGTGACAAGGGGAGATCTAATCCACAACATCAAGTCAGGAGTGCCAAAGTTTGTCTACCACAGGTATAGATGACACCTGAAACTAATCTTTAGATGTCAATGTCATTGAAGAGACTATATATATATATATATATATATATATATATATATATACACACACACACATACATAAATTTATAGAGAGAGAGAGAGAGAAACAGCAAAAATATAGCACTCTCAGGACTTGCAAAGTAAAATAAAACTGAACTTTGAATGTCCAAGGTAAAAGATCGACGTTTCAGTTCGTCTTGCAAACTTTCATCAATTTCATCCTGATGCAAGTTTGCAAGACGAACTGAAACGTCGATCTTTTACCTTGGACATTCAAAGTTCAGTTTTATTTTACTTTGCAAGTCCTGAGAGTGCTATATTTTTGCTGTTTCTATTTCGTTTGCTGACAAGCACCGGGCATTTTTACACCTAAGTTAGCGGAGTGCTAAATTATTTTTTCGTATACATATATATATATATATCACAAAAGATAGTGGGGTAATATTTGTGTTCACTAAATTAATGGTCAATCTCTTATTTGTCATATTTGTCTATCTTCAATTGAATCGAGGACATAATTGAAGTCACTGCTTCTCTAAATTCCCTTTCTAATCATGAATGGGGCTCTAGGTACGTTTCATTATCATTCTTTTGCTTTGCCAATAGTGTCTGTAATTGAATCCAGCAAGAACTTGTTCATGCCCCATCAAGCAGGCCTATAAAACCATATTCGGGCTAGAACAGTAATAAAGATTTAATCCAGAAATAGAATATAGATATTTCATTATAATATGAAACTGTTGATATGTTCCATTTCCCAATTGAGAGAATAATGGGGTTGACACGACATACTTTACGATGTATGTGAAAATTAGCAAAATTCCTTTAAAAAGCACTGGCACTGTTACCTTACAAATATATAATACCCTAAAAAAGAGAGACCTTTAACAGCAGCATTCCTATATATTCTCATTTGTATTTAAAAGATAGATAGAAATCCAAACACCACTGTAAATTCAGCTCTAATAATGTGGGTTGTAAAACCAAATAAGGAAAATAGCTTTTATTTCAGAAATTGAAAGACCACATACAGAGTAAAACAATAAAACACAGCACAGCACAGCACGACCCTGAAGACATCTGTTTCGGTCAGATTTTTCCATCAGCAAACATGTTTTTTACAGGTGGTTGACTAACCAGAGAAATGGGACTAACCTATAAGGCCAATGGTTTGCAGAAATTAAACCACGTGGAAAAGGCAGGAGTAACATCCAGCTATGTAAGAAAAGATCTCAGCATTACTTATCAGGCACCAAGCAATGGTCATGCTGCTAGGCTTTAAGAAAATTGCTGGAGGCCTAAACAGATACCCATAGCAATGAAAAGGCATCAGCTAGAAAACGGCTGAGATTTAGGAAGGCTTATTCACTTGTCGGGTTTCCTATGCACTTGTATATTATGCCTATTGAGAGATCAGCTCAATATCTGTCATTGCCCTATAGCTTTAGGACAGTGAATGGGAAAAGTGTTATGTTTTTTGATGATTTTTATCATCAATGACAACCGGTCAGAGCCATGTCTCATCTGCAGCTAAAAACAAAAAATGGAGCTTCTGTGGCATAGCAATCAATATGTTCTACGTTTAAGAGGGAAAACATTTAAAGAGAGACAGTGACATTTAAGATAAGGTTTTTTAGTTTTGTTTGTTTTTTATTAATCCTGCACAGAAATGTTGCTCTTAGTCATGTACAAGGGTCTTTGAGGTCTCCTGTCACCAATAGGGTCCCAGTTTAGGTCTTGATGAAACCACCTGAAGCTAAACTCACCTATGATAGGAGATAGTATGACTAGAAGTGATTGTAGAGTGTATCTAGGGCACTTTTAAACATAGTGTAACATTCTGAAGTCCTAAAGACATATAGCAGCATGGAGAGATAGCAAGAAGTTACAAACACCTGGAAAAATCCTTTCTATGATATATGACTCTTAAAGGGGCACCTTTTAATCTTATTAAATTGGATATAGTGCCCGACGTCAGCGCTGTATTTAGCGCGAGGCTGACTAGGCATTTGCTTTGGGCGGCACTTTGAAGGGGTCGGTACAAAAAGCCGTCCCCAATCGCACTGGCCAGGTCTATTGCAGGGGGCCATAGTCCTGAGACAGAAGGCTGGCAAACAGGCCCCTCCAAGAAGCCTTGGCGAGGTTCAGTTCATCACAGTGTGTATGCGTGTTACAGTATGTCAGTGTGTGTATGCGTGTCTGTCACGGAGAGTGTATATCTGTCAGTGAATGTGTATGTCTGTCGGTGTGTCTGTCAGCTAATGTATGTGTGTCTGTCAGTGAATGCGTGTATCTGACACTAAGTGTATATATGTCTGTCAGTGTGTATCTGTCAGTGAATATGTGTGTCTCAGTGTGTATTCAACTGTCAGTGAGTGTGTATGCATTTCTGTCAGTGACTGTGCATGTGTGTCTTGTCTTTGAGTGTGTATGTGTCTTGTCAGTGAGCGTGTATGTGTCTGTCAGTGTATATGTGTGTTTGTCGGTGAATGTAAGTGTGTGTAACTGTGAGTGAGTGTAACTGGGAATGAGTGAGTGTGTATGTCTTTGAATGTGTATGTTTCAGTGAAATTGTGTGTTGGTTAAACAGTGTGTGACAACGACTGTGTATCTGTAAGTTAGTGTATGTCAGTGCATGCATCAGTGAGTGTGTGTGTCTGTCAGGAAGATACATTTTGAAGGGGCAGAGGCAGAGTTGTGTCATGCCTAGGGCAACACAAAACCACAATACACCACTGCCTGATGTTCCCTTTCATTGTCCCTCCATTTGATGTTAAAGCAATGTTTACTCAATTTGCCACTAAATAAGGGTCCCTGGCCATACAGAGCCCAGCCCCTATTGGAGGTATGACTAAGGCAGAGATTATCTACTTCCTTATAGACATTCCACTTCAAACCAGCAATAGGCTGAAAGCAATCAGCTGACACTTTCAACCAATCACTGCCGCCATTGCTGTTCAGGCGAACGCCCCATTATCCCAAGCAGCAAAGAGGGACTGTGGACTCCAGACACTATAACCAGTTCAAGAAGATGAAGCAGACACAGGGCTTACAGTGTCCTTTTAAAGAATCTCTGAGCTGTTAATGGATCATAATAAGGACTGAAAAGCTGAAGAAGACCCTTGTAAATATCCACAGTGGTAGTTTTATTTCACCATCAAACACTAGAAGAGTCAAGCTATTGCAAAACAAAAGATTGCCATTGTCTGTTTTTTATCGAGAAATATAGCTTTACTGAAATGTGGAGTGCTGAGAAAACAAGTTCAGGATCCAACACTTATATTAAACGGGAACTGTTAACTCCCTGAATTTGTAATATTATGTTTACTTATATTTATATATTTAACAAATACGTATTTGTGAGTTGTGAAGAATAACATTAAATGTATTAATCAACACATATTTATCCAGTAGCTGGACACTTCCATTTTAGCTCCCTGTCAATCATTACTATAAGTTCTATCCTTTGCATCTGTCACTCATAATAGAGAAAGCATGCGGAGAAGAAGAGAAATGAAACAATATTCATTTTTCTCCTCTTCATTTGCAATGCTTGCCCTGCATTTGACTTTTCCAAACTGGATTATAAAGTCACTTAATAAATCCTGAATACAAATTTAATTTAAAAAAGCATCTCATGAAAAAAAAAAAGTTAACACATGTTCAAGGTATTTTTTTTCTTCTTTATTTTATTTTTTATTGAATGCTTTCAAATACAGAGTTATAGCAAATGAAAGCATTCATTATTATTGAAAAAAAAAGCAAATGACAGCATACACTATTATTGCAAAAAAAGTATGTTAGTGAGATCAGTAACAATATAAGCAAACAGAGAAAGGCAGATAGGTTCGAGGTAATTTGTAATGCTTTATTTAATAGTGTATATTCCAAGATGAGTGCCTGTCATATCTATATTTCACTGCGCAGTGGTAGATGGCTGCATGATTCGCAGTGAACGTGAATTTCAAATTGAAGGCACAGGAAGCTGAATAGAAAGCATGGCTGACTTAAAGAATATTTCCAGTTAGGCTAGTTTGACTTGATACTGTTTTCCGAGCCATTCAGATTTTAATTTGTTACTATTTAGAGTTTAGTGAAATAAAACTGTCTGGGTTAATTAACAAATGAAGATGTGTGACTCGATGAAGCTACCTCTGAGATAAAGAGGCATAAATTAAGCCTCATTTCTGATGTGAAAATAAAAAAAGAAAATAAATATTTTTTTTGTTTTGTTTTGTTTAAAATAACACTGTCTGTGTCTGCCTCTGTGTTCTTTTCTTCTAATGCAAGTTGTTTGGCCTCCCACGGCTTTGTGCATGCTAGTGGTTGAGCTGTGAACGCACACTGATAAGAAAGTGCTGTTTTTTAGAATGGAGAAGGCATAGGAAGGGGGCAAACTTATGCTGCAAAATTTTGTATAATAATATTTGTTTATTTCTTTTCGAAGAAAAAATAAAAAGATTTGAGCATCCAAAAACCACAGAATATTGCATGCAACCAAAACAAATGCATTAGGTGGGTGTTGGTGCAAAAGAATGTCTCTTTCTGCCAAACTACCAAGATTGTTATGTTTTTATCTTTACTACTGAATTTTCCGACATCCTATATTACTGTTAAATAGAAGTTACTTTTTCTGATGCTGGTAAGTTGAATTAGAACACCACACAGCACAGAACACCCAGAGAGCATAATTTATTTGTAATCTCCCACTAGGAAGTGATCTGAGATGAACTGACAATGAATATTACATGTATTGGAAGCTCCAGAAACCTGTATAAAATGTCCAGGGATTGATGAGTTTTAATGTTTACATTTGTATTATACTGCATCAGTTTCTATTAGAGAATTATTTACAATTCAATATTTTCAATTTCCTGAACAAAGGGATTTTTATGTTTAAAACACACAATATACAGACAATAATTGCTGTACTTTGTCCGATTCTATATAGTATTTTAAATCTGTTGCTATTTTTGTATCCAAAGATGGACCAAACAATGTTATTTGTTGCTTTATACACTTTAACGAATACAGCCTTGATATGTTTGTTAGTTATTCACACACAAAAAAAAAAAAAAAAAACTGTCCAAAGTCATACTAACATACACTTGCTCACACTTTGAAATACAAAGTCTATCCAGCAAAACTGGTTTCACTGATTAAAAACCTACACTATTTGTAATTAAAGGAAAGCCACTACAGTTCACCATAATGCTTTTGGTGAGTGGTGTGCCATGGAACATGTCAAGTAGTTAAAATCTGTTTTGCAACATTTTGAAAACATACCTGAGGTCTGCTGAGCACTGTTGGCTAATTTTATAAGAGCCAGAATCTCTCTACATTAAAGGGACACTATACTCACCATAACAATTACAGTTGTATGTAGTGGCTTTTCAATGGTGCCTAGTAACACTTCTAGTGGAAGTCACTCAGATGGCCACTATAGGTGTTTCTCTTGTGTCAGCGTCTCCATGCGCAATAACCTGCGGAATAACCTCTCAATGCAAAAGCAATGGAATGGCTGAGATTATCAAGATTGATGATTTCCGCCATGGAGATAGAGCCAGGTGGGGCAAGCATTTGGGGAGACCGGCATGGCATAGAAAAACAGGTGAGGAAAATCACTTTTTTTACTGAGAATGGATGCGGGTGTTAACCTAAACAGCCATGTCAGGACTATAGTATCAGGAATACATGTTTGTAAGTACACTATAGTGCTCCTTTAGGCTTAAACTGGTTGTGCACCTCTCAAGCATGGAGCTCCGTAGAAGATTTACCGTCTTTTGATGTTGGAAGTGAACGGCACTCAGCAGACCCCGAGAAACAAGTTAAACTGCAAGCAAACTGTTTGGCTTTACTTACACAGGTTTGTCGGGTGCCAGATCCTCCTGGCACCTTAATTATTACAGACCGCTGGTGCTTGGAATGTTCCTTTATACTATTCACTTTTTATATCACTGAAATATGATCTAAAAACCCAACACGCAGAATTAAGTTAAACACTGAGAAAATACAAACTAAGGTAAATGTATTACCAGGCCTTCGAATGCCTGGAATTAACGTACAAAAAATAATCAGTAACAAGCCGAGGTCACGGACACACTTAAAAAGCAAAAGGTACCAGAAATACAGATAGTAGAAGCAAGCCAAGATCAAAATACCAAAAAGACAATAGCAAGAAAGCACTATGAGATTACCTACAAGAGAAAATCAACGACAGAGCACTGATTCCCTAGATAGCTTGCTGCAAATATTTATTTTACTGAACTGTTCAAATATCGAACTTAATCTGCAAATACAGAACGTGATTATTAGAAGTTTCTGAGCCAGAAGCTCGGAGAACCTAATGCAAAACATTACAACTCCTCAAGCAATAAACAGGTTACACATGTTTCTGCTATTCCCAATCCATTTAATATCAATTCACAATTAAAATCAGAACAACCCCTACAGGGCAACCCCCAAACTGCTATATTCTTTACAGCTGATCTAAGAGTTGTCTCATGTTAATATTCAACTTCTGTGCATCAGAAAATGTACAGTCTGAGACATACACCTTGTGCAATGTGTTATTTGCATGAAATATATTTGAATTTCTTGTTGCACCTGTAAGTGGTACTAAAGCATGACAGAAGAAGGTATGAGGGCAGGTATGAGTAATGGGGCAAAGTTTGGTCAGAACACATGGATATTGCCCATTAGTGCTAATAAGATTTCTTTCAGTGCAAATATTAACGAAGATCATATACTTGACACAAATGTCTGTCGAAATTAAGATGTTCAGTGTGTGAAAGCAATATATGACTAAAACACCAAAATTAGTCCTGAAAATGTCCTATTATTCTTGGGTAGATTATTCTTCAGCACAAATAGTTAAATAAAACAAAACAACAACAAACAATATCTCTCTCTATTTCTGTGTCATTTATAAGCATATATCTTTCATTTTGTACAGCAAGCTTACTTGACTATACGGAATGCTTTAGCAAGATACACATTGATTATATAAACGATAAACCCTTGATTTAAAATTCTACCCTTTTAGTCTATCATGATCATGTTGACACATACAAATAATACTGCTGTACATTTCTGTTTTTCAATACTATCCCCTTGGGAGATTCAGATGGTTTTCCCACACAGGTGTCAAGCTAATGTTTTAAATAGATTGTTTTAAATATGGGCACCACATCTGTTCTGGCCAATGTTCTGGGACAACATGCTGCCTGTCCTTGCTTGACCACTTTGACCAATCCTCAGCCTTCTACAGTTGTTGCCCCTGAGGTTGTGCTGGAATCAGTTACGAAAGAACCTGAGATCTCTATTTCCACTAAAGAGTCTGCTTCTAAGAAGGCAAGCACCACAACCACTACAAGTCCTGTCAAGGAAGTCCCTCCTGCTGGCTGTACCTATGCCTCTAATGGGACTCTAGTCCGGAAGGAGGACTTGCAAGATTTTGAGAAGGCTCTAATAGCTATGACCTCCACTCCTACAAGTACTACTAAAACCAAGAAAACAAAAAAGTAACCTCCTGGGTCGTGCTTGCCTTCCTCTTCTCACCTACAGCGTCTTGAAGGGGGGGTAGTGTCAGGATCATCATTGTGCTTTGCACAATATTGTGTATTTGGGTCTGGCTGGGATTGAACCTGAGTTTCCTGCATCCCAGTCAGGATCCTTACATTGGGCTCCACGCATCTTTGACTGTTTCTAGATGTTCTTGGTATCCTGTAGTCTGAGCCTGTTTGCCTGGGATTTGCACACCTGTTCCTGGTTCCCTGATTATTGGCTGAGTCTTCCTATTTAAACCCCGCAAGTCTGGTTCTCGTTGTCAGATCGTGTTTCCTGTTCTGTTTGGTTTCACTGCTGTTCATCTGACTCCTGGTTTTGATCCCCTGCTCGTCTACTGTTTTCGCTTGATTGCCGCCAGCCCTGACTTCTGATTCTGTTACCGACTACTCTTCTGGATTTCCCTTGTCTGTACTGCGTTCCAGGAAGCACTGGTTATTTCAGCCCCAGTGCACTGTGTCACAGCCTTGGGGATTTCTGTCCTGAGTCCCCTCGGTCTGTGCCGAATTGCAAAGGGTGCCTTAACTCTGCCTGCCGGACTCCCACTCCAGGTAAGATCCCTGACACATTAGAAATAACCAATAAGCCATGTTGGAAGTAACCGAGAGAGCACAGCATCAGCTCCTGGCCCCAGCCAAATGTAAGTGTATAATATTATCTTTTTCTCTCTCCCAATAGCCCTAGTGACTGTTTGAGGGCATATTAAGTAAGGGACTTTACTCAAATATATCATTAATATTACATTTCTGACACAGAGCACTGTGCTGCCTGTCACTAATAGTTGTAATAACTTCTACTGGATATACCCATTAGTGCTTAGTTACTCTACAAATGAGAGACTTGTGCTGTGGCTAGTTGAAAAGATGTGGAGTTTCAAACTGCAGGACTTGGGCTGTGACTGTGGACTGATCTAATTCTGATTTTAGTCTTAAGTTTAAATCTGTAATGATTGTTGAATCTGTTCACCATGTCAGCTACTTCTGGGTTCCATATTACCACTGCAGATACCTTTTATTGCCATCTGCAAAGGTAAAGTAGATAAAGTAGTATCTTGATGCTTTAACCATGATCACATTGTTTGCTGAGAGATAATGGAGCCGCTGACATGCTTCATAATATCCGCAATTGTTAAAGGGACACTATAGTCACCTGAACAACTTTAGCTTAATGAAGCAGTTTTGGTGTATAGAACATGCCCCTGTAGCCTCACTGCTCAATCCTCTGCCATTTAGGAGTTAAATCCCTTTGTTTATGAACCCTAGTCACGCCTCCCTGCATGTGACTTGCACTGCCTTCCATAAACACTTCCTGTAAAGAGAGCCCTATTTAGGCTTTCTTTATTGCAAGTTCTGTTTAATTAAGATTTTCTTATCCCCTGCTATGTTAATAGCTTGCTAGACCCTGCAGCAGCCTCCTGTATGTGATTAAAGTTCAATTTAGAGATTGAGATACAATTATTTAAGGTAAATTACATCTATTTGAAAGTGAAACCAGTTTTATTTTTCATGCAGGCTCTGTCAATCATTGCCAGGGGAGGTGTGGCTAGGGCTGCATAAACAGAAACAAAGTGATTTAACTCCTAAATGACAGTGAATTGAGCAGTGAACTTGCAGGGGAATGATATATACACTAAAACTGCTTTATTTAGCTAAAGTAATTTAGGTGACTATAGTGTTCATTTAATAAAAAGCTAAAGTTATCCAAGCAGGAGCACTACTGAAGATGAGATCACATAAGGGAGAGAGATAGGACGATAGTGAGAGAGAGAGATTAAGCATTTTACATAGGCATGTACCATGTGGGGATCTCTGTATTGCAGCTTTGTGTAATCAATCACAGTGATCATGGCTGTGTGGAATAGTTATGACTATCTCATTATTGTGCTATTTCTCTGTATTTTACTCAGCTCCACCTGTTGTATGGATATTTCTGCGTATTGTGTACGTTTTTTTTTTATTGTGTCCAGCTTTGTGTATTGTATTTCTATTTTTTCTCTCAACTCTTTTTGAGTGTGGTTATCCCTGTATTGTACTCAGCTCTATGTCATTTATAGATATTTTTGTTATGTCAATCTTGTTATTGGATGGGCATCTCTCTGTGATGCTTAGCCCTGTATTGTATGAGTATTTCTGTACTATGTAGGGAAAAGTAACATTCTGGGGGAGGAACCTCGTGCCCCACTATCTTAAAACTTCAGCAACCACCACTGGTTAAATCCTTGCAGGTACAAAAGAATCCCAGGTACCTTTTGATAGTGGCCCCAGACTGACATGAGTGCTGCTCATAGTCCTTTAAATACAGCTGTTTAGCACTGGTATTTCTATCACTGCCTCAAACCTGCTGTATAAAAAAATGTGAACACCAGGTATCTTTTGTCACCTGGGAGTCCACTCTGTCAGTTTGGGCATGAATCCTTCAGGGCCCGGGCTATTTATGGGTTTAAATGACTAAAGTACACCTCTCATCTCTTTAACTTCTTGATTATTTATTTGTAGGTGTCATGGCGACAACGTGGCACACTCTGAGGCGGTGCATCCCTGCACGGGTTGTTCAATTACCGGGGGTGCCGCTATTGTCTCCTCCATCTGTTTCCGGTCTCTCCAACGATGTATATACTGATGCTAGCAGCTTCAAAATTGGGTACAATCTATAGCCCTACATTCCTAGAACCTATTAGTGATCCGAATGTGCGTGCGTTGTCACGCAGGCATGTTCTGGTGTCACATGACTGTCCTATGGCTCATTGTGACATTAGTTCAGTGCCATGTCATGGCTTCCCTTGTGGCTATCCAAGAGCATGTCACATTTGTGATTCTACTGTATTTTGACCTGGCTTGTACCTTGACCATTCTTCCTTCTGTATTCCTTGATATTTGCCTTGTCTTACCTCCCTGACCTGGGCCTGTTCTGTACTATTCTATATGATTAGCATTAAACCCAGCAATTCTAAGGTTCGGCAATACGTTTTAGTATTCAAGTTATATTTTATTTGTTAACTTAATTTCTAAATGTTGGGTCTCTGTTAGATTCTGACAGTAGGTAGCTGTCTAGTTTGTGTATGTATACAAATTATAAAGAAAACCACTCACTTGATCCTTACAAATAAACATTAAATTGTTCCACAGCTTTTGAAGTTGAAGTTTATTTAGCCATACTGAAGACCACTTGGAAATGTTTCGATTGGATAGGAGTCAGTCTTCTCACAATTGTGTTAGGTAACAATTTATTGTGTGTTAAAGGGATACTATGTTGCCAGGAATACAAAGCTGTATTCCTGGCACTATAGGCTCTCTCTGCCTTCTTTTTGTTTTTTATATAAAATGTAATGTTTGTACTCTCTCTTTACGCTTTTGTTTGTTATAGTCGCATTACTTCATGTGATGTGTGTATTGCAAGACAGCTAACCGTTGTCTTGCTTATGTCAATAGCAAATAATTAATTTATTGTATGTATGATTGCATAATGTTCATCTAAAACATGAATGCCCCTTGATGAATTAAAAAAAGTCAGATTTGTGAATGCTTTGTACATAGCAGGGATGTCTATCACAGTCACACAGTTTGAGACTGCACCTGTTACGACATTGCAATAATAAAAATGAAAAGGTTATTATATACTTCAGATGTTTTTAAACAATATGGAGACCTTGACAGCATGAAGCATATTGAATCCAGGTAAAATACAACATCAGTTGGTAGAAATACCAATATTCATTTACCTTTACTTACGGTATATGCTTTTGGTTATTTATTCATTTTCATCTCATTCAATATCCGATTATAAACTAGATGTTTCATTAAATATGTTTAAATATAAATTGATAGATATTATATATAAATGTTTTCCTAATGTTAGTTTGCTTTTTTTATATATATTAAACATTAGTTAAGATATTTTTTTTTAAATGATTCTTACTTTAAGGTTGTTTTTTCTGGTTCATTTTATCTACTTCAATATGTAATTTCAATTACCCTGATTAATATTTTGAGAATGATTTGCCCTTTCTGAAATGGCAGAATCGCAAGATATAGCACAAAATTTACCATCAGGTAATTGAGTGACGTTATATCACCTGATGACTCAATTAACTTGAATCTATGCAGTCACCACTGCATAAACACCACTAGCAAAAGTGCTCAGCAGAACACTCACAGCACATAGACCTGTTGGATAACAGTGGAAACCAACAAAAAATTCTAAAAAGGAACCAACCTTGAAATATTGTTTATGCGGAGGGTGTGGTCTGACTCGCTTGCAAAATGGCAGCATTACCTGACCCAACATTAGCATTAAACATGCTATTATATATGCTATCCTGTATATTCTGCACCCTGAACTTCATGTTTAATTTACCAACTTATTCAAAAACATATACTTTGCAAAGTATTAATGTTGCATTTCTTTTATTTATTTTTTATGTTTTCTGTGTGCGGAGACCCACACAAAGCTAGGTGAAGAGAGATGCCACATCAATATAACGGGCGGTTGGGATAATAATGGTTAATCATGATTTTGCTTTATTTTCTAGCAGGGAATTATACTGTTTAAAATAGTTGAATCATTAGTCTTCTGGTAGACATGTGTTACCATATTACATACAACATTTTTCCTTCAACTTCCCTTTCCTAATTTACTCACTTATTTCCTTATTCCCCCCTCCCCCCATTTTATTCTTTGTTTTTCAACACATCAATTTCCTAACCTAGCCAAAAATTCATGCCAGCTCCCCTTCGCATCCAGACTATAATTGCTAGGTGAAAATTGTGATATGTACAGGCACTCTTCTATCTATATTGGTGCAAGGTATCCAGGTAGCCCATACTTATTACCTTCAATATGTATACACAAAATTTAATACCGCACTCAAATGCTTTGTTAAAAAAAAAAACTTATTTTTAATCAATTGCCTGTTTCAAATTTGAATGATCAATATGAGAGATACAATCAAAGCAATATAAGATTCTTTGTAAGTAACTTATTACACATAACCTATCCTATCACAATTACATAGTCACATAGTTACATAGCTGAAAAGAGACTTGCGTCCATCAAGTTCAGCCTTCCTCACATTTGTTTTTTTGCTGTTGATCCAAAACAAGGCAAAAAAAAAACAGTTTGAAGCACAATTTTGCAACAAGCTAGGAAAAAAAATCCTTCTTGACCCCAGAATGGCAGTCAGATTTATCCTTGGATCAAGCAGGTATTACCCTACATTGAAAGATTATATCCTTGAATATTCTGTTTTTGCAAGTATTACATTTACAGTGATACACCACACATAAATAAATCAACCCCAATAGAGTCCGACTGTGTCAGTAGTGATAGTGCATAACCGCACTATATATTAGAGAGCCCTATGTATCAACTATTGGTATCTTTCTTGCAGGAAAAGTTATGATGAAAAAAAATATTAAAAAAGGATTATTGTACAAAAAGAAAAAAAAGAAAAAGGAAAAATGCATACAAAATATGAAAAAAATGCATTTTCAAAATTGATTTTAGTAAATTTGATATTGTTCATTTAAGAAATTATCATTCTTTCATAAATATACCTTCATGAGAATTTAATGGTTTTAACAGCAAGGTCTTAACATTAAGTGATACTGATGTTCGTACAAATACGTTGGGCGTCAATGTCTCCATGCACAATTATTCTTGCTTACCACAACAGTGTCTCTCTGACCCCGCTCCCCCTTTTTTCCCACTTTCCTGACCTGATCACCCAGGGTTTCTCAACACTGGATCTTTCTCGTCTTCTCTGACCAATCTGGGAACATAATGTGCATGTGCAGTGAGCAAAGCGTGAGGACATCCAGAATCATTTCACTGAGTTAATTTCCATGTATATCGAGGAAGCTACTCTAGTGCAATGGTTTACATTTCAGGGTTGAAGGGACACACGACCCAGATCACGTGGTCCTTTAACACTACCCTTTTTTAGAGTGTAAGTGGATTACCAAGCACTATAACCACTCCAATGAGGTGTATTACTTCAAACGTAAATCCTATTGCCTTATATTGTAGTCAAACAACTAAGGCAAAATAGGTTCTAGTGAAATGCTAAACTATATCTGTTCTCTATTTTAAATGCACCTAAACAACAATCTCAATTAAGTGGTCATGGTGCAGTGACCATGTGGTTTTAATCCTTCAAGGTAAAACATTGCTGTTTGGTAGAATTTGCAAAGCTTACCTTGATTTGATAACCCCTTAACGCTGTTCAGTGCCGTTGTGCTTTAAATGGGCTTTAAAGCCGTTACAATGACATAAAACAGTTTGCAGCCCCAAATACTTACCTTACCCAATGACCCCAATTGAGGGGACAACCCAAGCGTTCCCCCTGCTGCAAACCCAACCCTTGTGGGCCATGTGATCGCAATGACATCACGGTCACGTGGCAGGAATGACAGTCCACAACAATGTCTGCAGTGAGAAGTTGTACACTGAACTTTTGGAGCACTACAGCCACTTCAATGACTTAATTTTATTGTAAATCCTATTGCCTGATAATGTAGTCAAACAGTTAAGGCAAAATAAGTTATAGTAATAGATGTTAAACTATATCTGTTCTCCATATTAAAGGGGAGTTATAAATCACTGGTAATACAAACCACTGTCTGGAAATCTATTCATAAACAGGGCTATACATAGGACACAAGCTCACACATTTAGACTGGAAGAAAAGAGATTTAGGCTAAGGCAAAGGAAATACATTTTTACAATAAGAACAATGAATTCTCTGCTTGAACTGGTGGTTTTATTAGAGCCTGTACAGATGTTTAAATAGCAATTGGATGAATACTTGCAAAAACATAATATTCAGGGATATAATTATTAATTTGTTTGGTAATAGCTTTTTCATCCAAGGAGAGATTTGACTGCCATACTGGGGTCAAGAAGGAACTTTTTTCCTAGTGTGCTTCAAACTGTGTTTTTTGCTTTCTTTTGGATCAACAGCAAAAACAGATGTGAGAGAGTCTGAACTTGATGGACGCATGTCTTTTTTTTTAGCTATGTAATTATGTGATATATTTGCAAAGAACAGAGTTTACAACAATGATTGGCAGTGAGCCAAGATGGAGGCACCAAACTGCAAAATAAAAAGGTGTGGATTTTTGTTCAATTTTAATTTTTACACATAGCAAATATATATTTGTTAAATATAGGGGTAAGTAAGAGTTATACTAAAAATCTTGGGAAGCAACCATTCCTCTTTAAAATACAATCCAATATAATATATGATTTTTTTGAGGACTTGCTTTTAACAAGTTAAGCAGCTTTTATTTTAAAATTGAACCCTCAAGAGATATTTCAAGTACAATCTCTTCTGTAATATACCGGTTGAACTGCCCCTTGTTTCTGCTTTAATTACTGTTTTCACTCAATAGTTAGCTAACAGATTGCAAAATTACATAGAAATGTTGTAACATTGTATTTTAAAATAACTAATTGGATTCTGCACATTTTAGGAAGACTAAAGTACAAGTTACACAACAACTGAAAATTAAAGAGTATTGGGCATGTGTGATTGAAACCTTCAATTTGTGGCCAATTTTCTTTAGTTTTTTTGAGTACACAGTTCTACCTATGTGTATCGTATTTGTATACTTTGTATATATATATTATATCAGTGGTTCCCAAACTTTTTAGGTTCAAGGCGCCCTTAATATTTCAGTATTTTTCCAAGGCACCCTAAGTCAAAATTTCTAGGTTGTATATCTGTACAGCACTACGGCATTTACTGGTGCTATAGTGTTATGTACAGTGTTGGTGTTTGAAGGGGTGCTTGTATATAGTTATTGTGTTTTAATACAGGGGTATGTTTGTATGTAATGTTTGAGTTTGATTGCAGGGGTGTGTCTGAATGCAATGTTCACTTTTAAATGCAGATGAACATTTGTGTGAAGTATTTGTTCACGGTCATGGCGCACTTTTCCGATATCCAGCGGTGAAACAACATGCCAGTGAGGCGCTTGATTTGCGACAGCCCGACACGGCACAGAAAAAGCCGTTAACGAGTATTTGTATGACCAGGGTGCTAGGACAGCCTCTGCGGAGCTGGGAATTTTTTTGCCACGTTACTGGACGCTCATGTGCAATGCCTGTAGGCTCATGCGTCCTTTTGAGGAGGTGACAAACCTAGTCAGTCGCACCGATGGCACCATCAGCGACATCAGCGACATCATACCATTTGTTTTCTTGCTGGAGCGTGCCCTGCGAAGAGTGCTGGATCAGGCCGTAGATGAGCGTGAAGAGGAAGAGTTGTGGTCACCATCACCACCAGAAACAGCCTTATCAACATCACTTGCTGGACCTGCGGCAACGCTGGAAGAGGATTGTGAGGAAGAGGAGTCAGAGGAGGAATGTGGCTTTGAGGAGGAGGAAGAGCAACCACAACAGGCATCCCAGGGTGCTCGTTGTCACCTATCTGGTACCCGTGGTGTTGTACGTGGCTGGGGGGAAGAACATACCTTCATTGACATCAGTGAGGAGGAGGAACCGGAAATGAGTAGCTCGGCATCCAACCTTGTGCAAATGGGGTCTTTCATGCTGTCGTGCCTGTTGAGGGACCCTCGTATAAAAAGGCTGAAGGAGAACGACCTGTACTGGGTGTCCACGCTACTAGACCCCCGGTATAAGCAGAATGTGCCTGAAATGTTACCGAACTACGGCAAGTCGGAAAGGATGCAGCAGTTCCAAAATCAATTAAAATGCTTTACACAGCGTATAAGGGTGATGTCACAGCACAACGGGAATCTAACAGGGGAAGAGGTGAAAGTAATCCTCCTCCTTCCACGACACGCCGGCAAGGACAGGACGCTTTACAGACGTGTTGTTGATGGAGGACATGCAGAGCTTTTTAAGTCCTACGCATCGCCACAGCCCTTCGGGGTCCACCCTCAGAGAACGACTCAACCGTCAGGTAGCAGACTACCTCGCCTTAACTGCAGATATCGACACTCTGAGGAGCGATGAACCCCTTGACTACTGGGTGTGCGTGCTTGACCTGTGGCCTGAGCTATCCCAATTTGCGATAGAACTTCTGGCCTGCCCCGCATCAAGTGTCCTGTCAGAAAGGACCTTCAGTGCAGCAGGAGGTATTGTCACTAAGAAGAGAAGTCGCCTAGGTCAAAAAAGTCTAGATTACCTCACCTTTATTAAGATGAATGAGGGATGGATCCCGAAGGGACTGACAGTGGGCGATACATTCGACTAAAAAAGGCCTGATGAGGGGGACGTAACAGGGTGTCGCGGCTGCCGGCCCGCCGCGTGATATTTAAATCCCTAGCTCACCCCAGTACCTTGCCCTGTCGTGGTTTACTGTTCCTGGTTTCCTGAGAGTGCTTTATCATTGTGAATCTGATTTCCTGGTATCCTGATCTTGGCTTTTCCCTGGTTATTCTGGTTTCCCTGACTTGGCTTGTGTAAACGGTATTGTGTATTTTCTGGCTTCCATGACCTCGGCTTTCCCATTCTGTCTCTAGCGTATTAGTCCGGCCATTCTAAGGTCCGGTTTACACTCTGTCCTTTTATTTTCCTTTTCTTGCCTATGTATATGTTTACATAGTTTCTGCATGCTGGACCACACTAGTAGTCGTGACATTTGGATTAAACTGATAAGAATAGTACTACTTAACACACCACTCCTATCTGGTGGCACATTAGATTGCACGCGCAGTTCCCCAAATTTGAAGTAGGAGGACCGACCAAGCATCTTTTTCCAACTCCCGGTTCCTAAAATCGATGCCTTATATACACGTCTCCTCATAGGGGACATAACAGGGATTAAACTAATAGGAATAGTACTACTTAACACACCTTATAATAACGCAGAGAGAGGCAACGCAGAGAGAGGAGTCTGAAGAAGAGGAGTCAGAGGAGGAAGGTGGCTTTGAGGAGGTGGAAGACCAAACACAGCAGGCGTCCCAGGGGGCTTGTTGTCACCTTTCGGGGACCCTTGGTGTTGTACGTGGGTGGAGGAAGAGAGACCTTCAATGACATCAGTGAGGAACGGGACATGGCTAGCTTGGTATCCAACCTTGTGCAAATGGGGAGTTTGCGGTTGTGCAAATGGACTGTTTGTGGTTGTTTGCGGTGCGTTAAACGGGGAGTTTGGTCTGTCACTATGAAGCGGGCGTAACCCTTACACTACCTGACCGATACAACATCATACCTGATGTTTAAAAGCACGTTATTCCAAACAATTTAGGAATGTTAGGTGATTTATGCCCTTTATGGATTAAAACCAGACTCTGCGTCAACTTTGTAATTTTCCATGGGAGTTTTGCCATGGATCCCCCTCCGGCATGCCACAGTCCAGGTGTTAATCCCCTTGAAACAACTTTTCCATCACTATTGTGGCCAGAAAGAGTCCCTGTGGGTTTTAAAATTCACCTGCCTATTGAAGTGTATGGCGTTCGCAAACCGAAAATGTTATGTTTGCGACATCACTATATATATATATATATATATATATATATATATATATATATATATATATATATATATATATATATATAGTGTGTGTGTGTACTTGGCTACACCTTTTAATTATTGAATTCAGGTGTTTCAATCTGTAGGCTGCATTTACAAACATTTGCTAAATGAATTCAAGAGTGGTATTGTGATACTTTGTGAAATGTTATCCCTGCTAGATATTCCACAGTCAACTGTAAGTGGTATTTTTGCATGGTGGAAGAGTTTAGGAACAGTAGCAACTCAGCCATGAAGCAGAAGACCATGTAAAGTCACAGAGTGGGGTCACCTAGTGCTTAAGCGCATTGTGCGTAAAAGTCACAAGTGCTCTGCTGATTCCATAGCTGAAGAATTCCAAACTTCCATTGGTAATAACATCATCTCAAAAATTGTGCGGCAGGAGCTTCATGGAATGGGTTTCCATGTCCAAGCAGCTACATGAAAGTCTCATATAACCAAGTACAATGACAAGAGTTGGATTGGGTGGTGTAAAGCACACTGCCACTGGACTCTGCAACAGTGGAAACGTGTTCTGTGGAGTGAAGAATCACATTTCTCTGTTTGGCAGTCTGATGGGCAAGTCTGGTTTGGCAGATGCCAGGAGAACCATACTTACCTGACTGCATTGTGTCAACTGTAAAGTTGTAAAGTTTGATGGAGGAGGGATAATGTTATGGGGCTGTTTATCAGGGGTTGGGCTAGGCCCCTTAAGGGAAATCTTAATACTTCAGCATACGAAGACATTCTGGACAATGCTATGCTTCCAACGTTGTGGGAAGAAGAAAGGAACAGAGAGGAAAGCCCTGTTCTATTACAGCATGACTGTGCCCCAGTGCACAAAGGAAGGTCCATAAAGACATGATTGGATGAGTTTGGTGTGGAAGAACTTGACTGGCCCTACACAGAGCCGTGACTTCAACTGCATCTAACACCTTTGGAGATTGCAAGCCACATCAGTGTGTGACCTCACAAATGCACTACTGGATGGATGGGCAGACATTTCAACAGAAACTCTACAAAATATTGTGGAAAGCCTTCCCAGAAGAATTCCAGGCAGCCAATGTCACGTGTGCTGGGGTTGCAACTATACACAGCAAACAATTACCAATATCTAACTATGTGCAGTGTACATATTGACTCCTACCATCATGCGCATTTCTACAAGCAGAAGTAGTAATGGTTTGATAGGGCACATGGACAGAGAAGCCTAAACATCATAACTGCTAGTGCATACTATAGAGGTTATTTTGCTTAGAGTGCATCTTAAAATGTAAGCTATAATTTTAGCTTTTTTCTTTTAGTCAGGAGAAGGAGCAAAATGAGTAGTTGGTCCTTTGTGGCAGACAGCTGTCTGACATGAAAAAAAAAATAGCAATGTGAAAAAAACACTTTTGAATCGCTGCAGTATTCAAGTAGCCTTATTGATTTTGTGTAAAAAAAAGTATGTATGTATGTATATGTATATGTATGTGTGTATATATATATATATATATATATGCACATGCACACACACCTTCATCTTAACACCAATTTGTCTGATAAAGCAGGATTGTGACAAAGATGGACATGTTTTATTGCCTTAATTGGCAGAGCAATTTACTGGTGACTTCATTAAATCATTGAGCAAACAATTTAGGAATTAGAAAGAAAATTCAAAATGTAGTTGTACACTTCAAAAATAATGATACTCGGACAGCGCACCAGGACAGTCGCATGAGCGAGTAGCTCCGTGAGTCTCCAACCCTACACAGCGATTTGCAAAGCAGTGGGTACCTCACAAATCCTGCATAGTGAAACGAAAGTGCCAGTGACTGCCATGGCTTCGAAATCAGCGAAGAAGCTGAAGCATAAACAGACCGCACTGCAAGTTTCGGCGCTGACACCACCACGCGCTTGGGGCCAAGATGGCGCTGACACGCGGCACTCGCCGTCCGCGTACTCAGACCGCAGCGACCTGACTTCAATATCGGAACCAACGGCGACACCAGCAACCGACCTGTCCATCCACAAGATGTTACAGGCTTTACAAACATCTCTCCAAACCGACATGACTAAAATGTCGAGAGACATCAAAGCAGACATACAAGCGCTCGGCGACAGAACGGCGCACCTCGAGGACAAAACAGAGGAAATCATCTCTGCCCACAACAACCTAGCTGACGCCTATTCAGAGGTGAAAGCCAAACTAAACTACCTTACTGATAAAATCGTGGACCACGAGGACAGAGACAGGCGCAACAACATTCGCCTCCGGGGTATTCCTGAAGAGGTCCCCCCTCAAGACCTCCAATCCTACGCTGTGCGCCTTTTCCAGGCCCTGGTTCCTGATCTGACGCATCAGGATTGCCTAATTGAGCGCATACACCGCCTGCCGAAACCAAAATCCCTGCCATCCTCAGTTCCCAGGGACACTATAGCAAAACTCCACTACTACACCAGTAAAGATAAAGTAATGAAAGCTGCAAGAACTATGAAAATGCTACCAGAAGATTTTGCGGGTGTTCACCTCTTTACCGACCTTTCTGCCGCAACCCTGTTGAAACGAAAGGAATTGTCCTGCATTTCCAAATCTCTGAGACGCCAACGTCCTCTACAGATGGGGATTTCCGACCCGTTTAACCATCCGTCGGAATGGCTCGGACCGCCATATTACTTCAGTCGAAGAAGGAATGAAACTCCTGAAAGAATGGGATATCGCCCTATCACATCCACCTGGGCAGCCTATCCAAGCGAAACCGCAAAGATCGAGGTCACCGAGGAAAATCCAGACAGATTGGAATATGGTGGCGGCAGATAAGTGAACCGCTCCGACCCCCTTTCCTCTGCCATCATTGGGCACATTAGCCCGATTCATTTGTCTGTTAAAGACATGAATCACACTGTTTTTTTTTTTCTTTTTTTTCTACTGAATGTCTCTTTATATGGATATGTATGGGCCTTATGCCTCACTCAATTGGTATGTTATTTAATTGAAAGAGCCGCTGGGGCCGGGCCTTGCTGCAGTGCCGGGGCCCTTGACCTGGGTCCTGCCACGGCAGTGATGCACTGGTTTACGGCACAACTGGTCCATCTCTAGAGCTTCATAGATGTATATAGAGTGTCCGTTAAAGACATGAATCGCACAGTTTTTTGTTTTTTTTTGTCTACTGAATGTCTCCCTATATTGATGTGTATGGTCCTCATGCCTCACTCAATTGTTATGTTATTTAATTGAAAAAGCCACTGAGGCCGGGCCTTGCTGCAGCGCCGGGGCCCTTGACCTGGGCCCTGCCGCGGCAGCGATGCACTGGTTTACGGCACAATTGGACCACCTCTAAAGCTTTATAGATGTATATAGAGTGCTGTATTTTACATATGTCTAGCGTTCCACTCCCACCATCATAAATGCATGTTAATCAAATATGGATGCTGCTGCACTGGAGGCTGTATTGGGGCACGTGCCACTGGGAGCTTAGGCCCGGCTTGACTACCTCCTAGGGGGGCATGCACTTAATGCGACACAGTTGGTGGCTGTTTGAGATTGACAATACAGATAAGCAATGGCACAACAGGTTCCCACAGAGGGACACTATGCAAAGTGATTGGTGCGCGTACGTTGCACCACCCTCCAACTGTCACCGTTTATCCGCCAACCCTACTATAAAATCTTATCAGCGGACAAGGGGGTAGCACACAAACACACTGGGTCCCTTAGCCACCACTGTGCTTGTATCATGTAGTACCCTCCTACCTAAGCCGAGGCACCCCCAAGTGCAGGAAAACGGTAACCCCCTGAGGTCACCCCAAGTTACCTAGCACACCAGGGTTGTGCGTTCTGTCCACCCACACCACCCCACTAGGCTCAACAGAGCCTTTTCACCACCGCCTATGCCCCAGGGCTACCCTGTCGGCGGTCATTTGTACATAGTTCTTCATACCTACTTGTTTCTACCTGTGGTATGTTTTTGTCATTCCCTTTTCTACTCCTCTCCCTCCAAATTATTGGTACACGCTGTCAAGACGGTAGTGCGACTACTTAAAGTGGTAGCAACATTGGCTTTTAGTACTCGAAACAACGAGCTCCTCTCGCTACCTCTGCAATTATACAATGCCTATACAGGATACTCAGACATAGGCGCTATTCCCCCTTCATTGATGGAACTGTTTTTATTATTAACTATAGAAGCGACCGCTCCCCTGATGCCATGACGCTCAATATACTATCTCTGAACACGAAAGGCCTAAACTCACCACATAAACGTAGACTAGCACTTGAAGAAGCAAAAAAGCACAAAGCCCAAATAGCCTTCTACCAGGAGACCCATTTTAAATGGGGCGCACGTCCCAAATTCTGCTCAAAGGCATTCCCCCACGATTTTCATTCATGTTACAAGAAAAAAAAACGAGGGGTGTCCATCCTGATAGGGAAAGGAGTAGCCTTTTCGTTACTTAAGAAAACAGGGGATAAAAATGGTAGATATTTGATAATTCAATGTTATATAAACAACGAACCATACACGCTTATTAACATTTACGGCCCACATACCAATCAAGTGGAATTCATGGATAACATTTTTGCCCTAGCGAACACACACACAGATTTGGCAATACTATCATAGGTGGTGACACAAATTTTCTTCTTGACAGCTCTCTTGACTCCACGTCCACTGACAAGCTGACTAACGCCTCCGCACGTAGATCGCACAAAAACTCGTCGTTGCTCTGCAACCAAATTCTACAACACAATTTTCTAGACCCATGGAGAGTCCTCCACCCGTTAGAAAAGGATTATACCTTTCATTCTCTGGCGCACAATACATATACCAGAATCGATAGATTCCTAATACCAAACACGCTAATGCAGGCAGTTCAGACAACAACTATAGGCCTTACAACTTGGTCAGATCATGCCCCCATAATCTTAACCCTAACCGAACATTGTTCTGTGGCCGGCAGAGGAACGTGGAGACTAAATGACTCCCTGTTGAGGGACCCCAAAATTGTAGACCAACTCAGAGTAGACCTCACCGACTACTTTATGACGAACCTGACCCCTGATGTGGATATAACTAATGTCTGGCTGGCACACAAGGCGGTAATAAGGGGCCTTTTGATTAGAGTCGGCAGTTATGCTAAGAAACAGAGACTCAAAGAATATTCCACTCTAATTACCAAGATAACTGACCTGACACATAGAAATAAATTAAACCCCACGCAAAACTTGCGACAAGAACTCTCTATGCTGCACACCAAACTTAGAACCCTGGAGCAAGCTAAGACCACTTACATACTCCAACGCTACAAACATAATTTCTTCTCACAAGGAAATAGGTCTGGCGCACTATTAACCGCAAGACTCAAAGCACGCACGGCCCACTCCAGGATAGCATACATCATCACGACAAAAAAAACAAACTCACAAACCCTCAAAATATAGTTGACGCATTCGCAGATTACTATAGTAAACTTTACAACCTTAGGGACGACTCTGTAATTAAACCGCCACCTACACAGGACATTCTGAATTTTCTAGCACAGACCAACTTACCCAAACTCTCACCAGCAGACATACTATCTCTTACTGCACCATTTACCGCACAAGAATTACACACAACAATCAAGCAACTTCCCAAACACAAAGCACCGGGTACGGACGGCTATACTAATCTTTACTATCAGACCTTTGCCTCCGTCCTAATACCGCACTTATCCACACTCTTTAACCGCTGCTATTCACAAGGAGCGTTACCCCCAGAAATGTTAAAGGCACACATTTCCACCCTCCCAAAACCGGGCAAATCTCAAACACAATGCCATAATTTCAGACCCATATCCCTACTGAACGTAGATGTTAAACTCTACGCCAAACTCCTAGCCAACCGACTATCTACCATTCTCCCTACGTTAATACATAACGATCAATCAGGCTTTATCAAAACGAGACAAGGCTCAGACAACACCAGGAAGATCTTGAACATCCTATCCCACACACAACAATAAAAGTCAGGGCCTTCTCTTAGCACTAGATGCGGAGAAGGCCTTTGACAGACTAAATTGGGATTATATGCAGCATGTCCTAAAAGCGTTTGGCTTCACTCCGCCCATAGTCTTAGGCATTATGGCGCTTTACAACGCCCCATCGGCTCAGGTCTCCAACGCAGGCTTCCTCCCTACCCCATTTCAGATAACCAATGGCACGCGTCAAGGGTGCCCCCTGTCCCCGTTATTATTTGTCCTATCTTTGGAGCCACTGGCGCATATAATTAGACACCAACCTGAGATTAAAGGCATGAAAGTAGGCAAGTCTGAATACAAATTATCCATGTTCGCAGACGACATACTTTTAACTCTAAGCGACGTGTCCTCCTCCCTCCCCGCTTTAATGTCGCTTCTGAAACACTATGGTAGCCTGACCTACTACAAATTAAACCAAACAAAAACTCAAGCACTACCCATAAGCCTACATAAAGACCTCACCCAAGAACTCGTCAAGACATACGACTTTGACTGGAGGTCCGACTATATCACGTACCTTGGGGTCAAACTTGTGCCCACCTCCGACCGTATATTCCAATACAACTATAAACCACTCCTAACCTTATGCAAATCGGAGTGCCTACGGTGGAAGCCAGTTAAACTGTCATGGTTGGGCAGAATCAATACAGTGAAAATGGTTCTTCTTCCCAAATTGTTGTATATTTTCCGCCTCCTACACCTACGGGCTCCACCAACATTTTTTTAAAACACTCCAAAAGATACTGTCCTCCTACATATGGGACGCCCACAAACCTAGGATCTCCCAACGCCTTCTACAGAATCATCAGATAGATGGGGGTATGGGCCTCCCAGACATTTATACCTACTATAAAGCAGCCATCTTAGAAACGGCAGTGAAACTGCACACCCCCAAAGGTGCTTATCAATGGGTCGACATGGAAGTTGATCAAATTACTGGTACATCAATGATAGACATATTTTGGACACCTAAGTCACTACGCCCCAAGACCATGACAATCTTCCCGACTACTACACTGTCCCTACACCACTGGGATGCGTTACGCCAAAAACAATGTGCACCTCATAAATACCACCCCCGTTCTCCATTGTCAGCCCTTAAAAGAGCTTCACCCGGGCTCTCGCTAAATTCTTGGGTTAAACTAGGTATAACTTCACTGGAACAGATACTCCACCTAAACCGCATCAAACACTTTTCACATCTGCAAAGGGAATTTAATTTACCTAATTCCTCAGTGTTTTTATATATGCAACTCCAAAGCATTGTAGTTACTCATGTTTCGATACATGATACCACAACGCACACTCCAGACGGGCTGGACTTAAAGGTCTTATATGATAGATGCTGGCGGGCTCCATCCAAGCCCAAATCCCTTGCCTTCTGTTATACAACCTTATTACGTACTTCCATGCCCCTAACCCCCACATTTGTGACACAATGGCTGGCAGAATGTAGAACAATATCCAATGAAGAAATACTCATATCCCTAAATGCACTCAAAGGGATAACACAATGTTACTCCCACTTTGAAGCACATAGAAAACTGGTGTACAGGTGGTACCTAACACCCCAAAGGCTTCATAAAATGTACAAAACGGTCTCCCCGCACTGCTGGAGATGCGGAATGGAAAGTGGAACGATGATACATATTTGGTGGTCATGCTCACGTATCCAACCGCTATGGCTAGCAGCGCGGGAGATACTGCAGTCCATGGGGCTTACCTCACCACCCCTAGATATCCACAAAGGTATATTCCTACTATACCCCAGACCTATAATAAAGCAAGTGAAAATTGTCATGGCACTAGTGGCGCTAGCAGTGAGAAATCTCATTGCGAACTATTGGAAACTATCACAGTGCCCCTCTAAATCCCTCCTCCAAACAAAAATTAATCAATACTATACCTACGAGTGCCTGTCCGCCCAAACAGCGGCACACAAGACAAGGCTCATGTCAATCTGGGCCCCATGGGTGATGTATTGGGAAAAGCAACCTACAAACACCTAGATCCATATCCCCGAGATGATGGACGGCGATGATGCCACGCTCTCTCACCACACTCTAAACATCACTGCACTCCGATAACTCTAATATTGGAAACATGAACGACACATAAAGATGTAGTAAAACCTGGGATGGGTCTGAGGCCTTGCAAGCTGCATCACAAGCCCCTCACAATAGGTTACGATGTGGATACACCGCACCTTAGGAATTCTACGCTCTGTATTTCGTACTCCATATATTCCCGAAATTTTGAATCATATGTTCTGTAATTTGTACTATGCTTCTGTATCAATAAGCGTTATCGCACTACGCTTTATGTCGAGCTGTATCAATGTTACTCTAACCGTAACCCTACCCCTAACCCCCTTCTTCTTTCTGTATCCCTCTCTACCCCCTTGAAAAATTTCAATAAATATTTGAATATGAAAAAAAAATAATGATACTCATATTCATAGATCAGATTCTTCTTAATCTTCAAATGGCTTCAAACAAACTTGAAATTTATCATTACACTATAGAAAATACATTTACAATAATAATATACACATTACTAAATAGCTGCCAATCTAGAGGACAATAAAGAAGAGTCTTTTGAGTAAAACAAACACTATATTTACTAGACATGTGCAATTCATTTCGATCCGAATATGAATTCGGACGAATTTCGGGCAATTCGGATATTCGGGTACTTCCGTATGTCCGAATAGCTGAATTGCCGAGGTCCCGAAGTTCCGAAATTACCGAAGTGCCGAAACACAGTATTCCCTAAGAACTAATATACTTCCCCAGTGAAAGAATGAAGAATGTTGCATTGTATACAATTTTAAATAAAAAGTATACAAACATAGCCAGGATTCAGCTGTAAGCATTTGCAACACTTACAACAATCAAGTAACATACATTACTATAAAATGTAAGTTACTTAGCCAGTCAGTATAATGACAAGAATGAATAATTATAAATACAAAAAGAGAAGTCCTGCGCTAAAGCAGCAAGGACTACAACACACATCAGCCCCAATATGTAGTAAAAACCAAAGAAAAGAAAATGTTACTTGCGCTTTTTCCTTAATCCCTATGTATATTTAGACAAATGGAGGTCATTTAGTTGCTCCAATGGCCATTGGAGGGATGCCCGCCTGCCAACGTCAAGGCAGACCCCCCCTAAGCGGGTCCTAACACTGACCCTTCAGCCTGCTTCCTTGAGCTTCTGGCAAAGATATCTCTAATGAGACAGAAAGGGGTATTTTTTATATACACCCCTTTACTTATTAACCCTTAATAGGGAACACATGGGATGGGTAGCAGCATTGTAACCAGGCTGTGTGATACAAAGTAAATACAAATACAAAAAGAGAAGTCCTGCGCTAAAGCAGCAAGGACTACAACACACATCAGCCCCAATATGTAGTAAAAACCAAAGAAAAGAAAATGTTACTTGCGCTTTTTCCTTAATCCCTATGTATATTTAGACAAATGGAGGTCATTTAGTTGCTCCAATGGCCATTGGAGGGATGCCCGCCTGCCAACGTCAAGGCAGACCCCCCCTAAGCGGGTCCTAACACTGACCCTTCAGCCTGCTTCCTTGAGCTTCTGGCAAAGATATCTCTAATGAGACAGAAAGGGGTATTTTTTATATACACCCCTTTACTTATTAACCCTTAATAGGGAACACATGGGATGGGTAGCAGCATTGTAACCAGGCTGTGTGATACAAAGTAAATACAAATACAAAAAGAGAAGTCCTGCGCTAAAGCAGCAAGGACTACAACACACATCAGCCCCAATATGTAGTAAAAACCAAAGAAAAGAAAATGTTACTTGCGCTTTTTCCTTAATCCCTATGTATATTTAGACAAATGGAGGTCATTTAGTTGCTCCAATGGCCATTGGAGGGATGCCCGCCTGCCAACGTCAAGGCAGACCCCCCCTAAGCGGGTCCTAACACTGACCCTTCAGCCTGCTTCCTTGAGCTTCTGGCAAAGATATCTCTAATGAGACAGAAAGGGGTATTTTTTATATACACCCCTTTACTTATTAACCCTTAATAGGGAACACATGGGATGGGTAGCAGCATTGTAACCAGGCTGTGTGATACAAAGTAAATACAAATACAAAAAGAGAAGTCCTGCGCTAAAGCAGCAAGGACTACAACACACATCAGCCCCAATATGTAGTAAAAACCAAAGAAAAGAAAATGTTACTTGCGCTTTTTCCTTAATCCCTATGTATATTTAGACAAATGGAGGTCATTTAGTTGCTCCAATGGCCATTGGAGGGATGCCCGCCTGCCAACGTCAAGGCAGACCCCCCCTAAGCGGGTCCTAACACTGACCCTTCAGCCTGCTTCCTTGAGCTTCTGGCAAAGATATCTCTAATGAGACAGAAAGGGGTATTTTTTATATACACCCCTTTACTTATTAACCCTTAATAGGGAACACATGGGATGGGTAGCAGCATTGTAACCAGGCTGTGTGATACAAAGTAAATACAAATACAAAAAGAGAAGTCCTGCGCTAAAGCAGCAAGGACTACAACACACATCAGCCCCAATATGTAGTAAAAACCAAAGAAAAGAAAATGTTACTTGCGCTTTTTCCTTAATCCCTATGTATATTTAGACAAATGGAGGTCATTTAGTTGCTCCAATGGCCATTGGAGGGATGCCCGCCTGCCAACGTCAAGGCAGACCCCCCCTAAGCGGGTCCTAACACTGACCCTTCAGCCTGCTTCCTTGAGCTTCTGGCAAAGATATCTCTAATGAGACAGAAAGGGGTATTTTTTATATACACCCCTTTACTTATTAACCCTTAATAGGGAACACATGGGATGGGTAGCAGCATTGTAACCAGGCTGTGTGATACAAAGTAAATACAAATACAAAAAGAGAAGTCCTGCGCTAAAGCAGCAAGGACTACAACACACATCAGCCCCAATATGTAGTAAAAACCAAAGAAAAGAAAATGTTACTTGCGCTTTTTCCTTAATCCCTATGTATATTTAGACAAATGGAGGTCATTTAGTTGCTCCAATGGCCATTGGAGGGATGCCCGCCTGCCAACGTCAAGGCAGACCCCCCCTAAGCGGGTCCTAACACTGACCCTTCAGCCTGCTTCCTTGAGCTTCTGGCAAAGATATCTCTAATGAGACAGAAAGGGGTATTTTTTATATACACCCCTTTACTTATTAACCCTTAATAGGGAACACATGGGATGGGTAGCAGCATTGTAACCAGGCTGTGTGATACAAAGTAAATACAAATACAAAAAGAGAAGTCCTGCGCTAAAGCAGCAAGGACTACAACACACATCAGCCCCAATATGTAGTAAAAACCAAAGAAAAGAAAATGTTACTTGCGCTTTTTCCTTAATCCCTATGTATATTTAGACAAATGGAGGTCATTTAGTTGCTCCAATGGCCATTGGAGGGATGCCCGCCTGCCAACGTCAAGGCAGACCCCCCCTAAGCGGGTCCTAACACTGACCCTTCAGCCTGCTTCCTTGAGCTTCTGGCAAAGATATCTCTAATGAGACAGAAAGGGGTATTTTTTATATACACCCCTTTACTTATTAACCCTTAATAGGGAACACATGGGATGGGTAGCAGCATTGTAACCAGGCTGTGTGATACAAAGTAAATACAAATACAAAAAGAGAAGTCCTGCGCTAAAGCAGCAAGGACTACAACACACATCAGCCCCAATATGTAGTAAAAACCAAAGAAAAGAAAATGTTACTTGCGCTTTTTCCTTAATCCCTATGTATATTTAGACAAATGGAGGTCATTTAGTTGCTCCAATGGCCATTGGAGGGATGCCCGCCTGCCAACGTCAAGGCAGACCCCCCCTAAGCGGGTCCTAACACTGACCCTTCAGCCTGCTTCCTTGAGCTTCTGGCAAAGATATCTCTAATGAGACAGAAAGGGGTATTTTTTATATACACCCCTTTACTTATTAACCCTTAATAGGGAACACATGGGATGGGTAGCAGCATTGTAACCAGGCTGTGTGATACAAAGTAAATACAAATACAAAAAGAGAAGTCCTGCGCTAAAGCAGCAAGGACTACAACACACATCAGCCCCAATATGTAGTAAAAACCAAAGAAAAGAAAATGTTACTTGCGCTTTTTCCTTAATCCCTATGTATATTTAGACAAATGGAGGTCATTTAGTTGCTCCAATGGCCATTGGAGGGATGCCCGCCTGCCAACGTCAAGGCAGACCCCCCCTAAGCGGGTCCTAACACTGACCCTTCAGCCTGCTTCCTTGAGCTTCTGGCAAAGATATCTCTAATGAGACAGAAAGGGGTATTTTTTATATACACCCCTTTACTTATTAACCCTTAATAGGGAACACATGGGATGGGTAGCAGCATTGTAACCAGGCTGTGTGATACAAAGTAAATACAAATACAAAAAGAGAAGTCCTGCGCTAAAGCAGCAAGGACTACAACACACATCAGCCCCAATATGTAGTAAAAACCAAAGAAAAGAAAATGTTACTTGCGCTTTTTCCTTAATCCCTATGTATATTTAGACAAATGGAGGTCATTTAGTTGCTCCAATGGCCATTGGAGGGATGCCCGCCTGCCAACGTCAAGGCAGACCCCCCCTAAGCGGGTCCTAACACTGACCCTTCAGCCTGCTTCCTTGAGCTTCTGGCAAAGATATCTCTAATGAGACAGAAAGGGGTATTTTTTATATACACCCCTTTACTTATTAACCCTTAATAGGGAACACATGGGATGGGTAGCAGCATTGTAACCAGGCTGTGTGATACAAAGTAAATACAAATACAAAAAGAGAAGTCCTGCGCTAAAGCAGCAAGGACTACAACACACATCAGCCCCAATATGTAGTAAAAACCAAAGAAAAGAAAATGTTACTTGCGCTTTTTCCTTAATCCCTATGTATATTTAGACAAATGGAGGTCATTTAGTTGCTCCAATGGCCATTGGAGGGATGCCCGCCTGCCAACGTCAAGGCAGACCCCCCCTAAGCGGGTCCTAACACTGACCCTTCAGCCTGCTTCCTTGAGCTTCTGGCAAAGATATCTCTAATGAGACAGAAAGGGGTATTTTTTATATACACCCCTTTACTTATTAACCCTTAATAGGGAACACATGGGATGGGTAGCAGCATTGTAACCAGGCTGTGTGATACAAAGTAAATACAAATACAAAAAGAGAAGTCCTGCGCTAAAGCAGCAAGGACTACAACACACATCAGCCCCAATATGTAGTAAAAACCAAAGAAAAGAAAATGTTACTTGCGCTTTTTCCTTAATCCCTATGTATATTTAGACAAATGGAGGTCATTTAGTTGCTCCAATGGCCATTGGAGGGATGCCCGCCTGCCAACGTCAAGGCAGACCCCCCCTAAGCGGGTCCTAACACTGACCCTTCAGCCTGCTTCCTTGAGCTTCTGGCAAAGATATCTCTAATGAGACAGAAAGGGGTATTTTTTATATACACCCCTTTACTTATTAACCCTTAATAGGGAACACATGGGATGGGTAGCAGCATTGTAACCAGGCTGTGTGATACAAAGTAAATACAAATACAAAAAGAGAAGTCCTGCGCTAAAGCAGCAAGGACTACAACACACATCAGCCCCAATATGTAGTAAAAACCAAAGAAAAGAAAATGTTACTTGCGCTTTTTCCTTAATCCCTATGTATATTTAGACAAATGGAGGTCATTTAGTTGCTCCAATGGCCATTGGAGGGATGCCCGCCTGCCAACGTCAAGGCAGACCCCCCCTAAGCGGGTCCTAACACTGACCCTTCAGCCTGCTTCCTTGAGCTTCTGGCAAAGATATCTCTAATGAGACAGAAAGGGGTATTTTTTATATACACCCCTTTACTTATTAACCCTTAATAGGGAACACATGGGATGGGTAGCAGCATTGTAACCAGGCTGTGTGATACAAAGTAAATACAAATACAAAAAGAGAAGTCCTGCGCTAAAGCAGCAAGGACTACAACACACATCAGCCCCAATATGTAGTAAAAACCAAAGAAAAGAAAATGTTACTTGCGCTTTTTCCTTAATCCCTATGTATATTTAGACAAATGGAGGTCATTTAGTTGCTCCAATGGCCATTGGAGGGATGCCCGCCTGCCAACGTCAAGGCAGACCCCCCCTAAGCGGGTCCTAACACTGACCCTTCAGCCTGCTTCCTTGAGCTTCTGGCAAAGATATCTCTAATGAGACAGAAAGGGGTATTTTTTATATACACCCCTTTACTTATTAACCCTTAATAGGGAACACATGGGATGGGTAGCAGCATTGTAACCAGGCTGTGTGATACAAAGTAAATACAAATACAAAAAGAGAAGTCCTGCGCTAAAGCAGCAAGGACTACAACACACATCAGCCCCAATATGTAGTAAAAACCAAAGAAAAGAAAATGTTACTTGCGCTTTTTCCTTAATCCCTATGTATATTTAGACAAATGGAGGTCATTTAGTTGCTCCAATGGCCATTGGAGGGATGCCCGCCTGCCAACGTCAAGGCAGACCCCCCCTAAGCGGGTCCTAACACTGACCCTTCAGCCTGCTTCCTTGAGCTTCTGGCAAAGATATCTCTAATGAGACAGAAAGGGGTATTTTTTATATACACCCCTTTACTTATTAACCCTTAATAGGGAACACATGGGATGGGTAGCAGCATTGTAACCAGGCTGTGTGATACAAAGTAAATACAAATACAAAAAGAGAAGTCCTGCGCTAAAGCAGCAAGGACTACAACACACATCAGCCCCAATATGTAGTAAAAACCAAAGAAAAGAAAATGTTACTTGCGCTTTTTCCTTAATCCCTATGTATATTTAGACAAATGGAGGTCATTTAGTTGCTCCAATGGCCATTGGAGGGATGCCCGCCTGCCAACGTCAAGGCAGACCCCCCTAAGCGGGTCCTAACACTGACCCTTCAGCCTGCTTCCTTGAGCTTCTGGCAAAGATATCTCTAATGAGACAGAAAGGGGTATTTTTTATATACACCCCTTTACTTATTAACCCTTAATAGGGAACACATGGGATGGGTAGCAGCATTGTAACCAGGCTGTGTGATACAAAGTAAATACAAATACAAAAAGAGAAGTCCTGCGCTAAAGCAGCAAGGACTACAACACACATCAGCCCCAATATGTAGTAAAAACCAAAGAAAAGAAAATGTTACTTGCGCTTTTTCCTTAATCCCTATGTATATTTAGACAAATGGAGGTCATTTAGTTGCTCCAATGGCCATTGGAGGGATGCCCGCCTGCCAACGTCAAGGCAGACCCCCCCTAAGCGGGTCCTAACACTGACCCTTCAGCCTGCTTCCTTGAGCTTCTGGCAAAGATATCTCTAATGAGACAGAAAGGGGTATTTTTTATATACACCCCTTTACTTATTAACCCTTAATAGGGAACACATGGGATGGGTAGCAGCATTGTAACCAGGCTGTGTGATACAAAGTAAATACAAATACAAAAAGAGAAGTCCTGCGCTAAAGCAGCAAGGACTACAACACACATCAGCCCCAATATGTAGTAAAAACCAAAGAAAAGAAAATGTTACTTGCGCTTTTTCCTTAATCCCTATGTATATTTAGACAAATGGAGGTCATTTAGTTGCTCCAATGGCCATTGGAGGGATGCCCGCCTGCCAACGTCAAGGCAGACCCCCCCTAAGCGGGTCCTAACACTGACCCTTCAGCCTGCTTCCTTGAGCTTCTGGCAAAGATATCTCTAATGAGACAGAAAGGGGTATTTTTTATATACACCCCTTTACTTATTAACCCTTAATAGGGAACACATGGGATGGGTAGCAGCATTGTAACCAGGCTGTGTGATACAAAGTAAATACAAATACAAAAAGAGAAGTCCTGCGCTAAAGCAGCAAGGACTACAACACACATCAGCCCCAATATGTAGTAAAAACCAAAGAAAAGAAAATGTTACTTGCGCTTTTTCCTTAATCCCTATGTATATTTAGACAAATGGAGGTCATTTAGTTGCTCCAATGGCCATTGGAGGGATGCCCGCCTGCCAACGTCAAGGCAGACCCCCCCTAAGCGGGTCCTAACACTGACCCTTCAGCCTGCTTCCTTGAGCTTCTGGCAAAGATATCTCTAATGAGACAGAAAGGGGTATTTTTTATATACACCCCTTTACTTATTAACCCTTAATAGGGAACACATGGGATGGGTAGCAGCATTGTAACCAGGCTGTGTGATACAAAGTAAATACAAATACAAAAAGAGAAGTCCTGCGCTAAAGCAGCAAGGACTACAACACACATCAGCCCCAATATGTAGTAAAAACCAAAGAAAAGAAAATGTTACTTGCGCTTTTTCCTTAATCCCTATGTATATTTAGACAAATGGAGGTCATTTAGTTGCTCCAATGGCCATTGGAGGGATGCCCGCCTGCCAACGTCAAGGCAGACCCCCCCTAAGCGGGTCCTAACACTGACCCTTCAGCCTGCTTCCTTGAGCTTCTGGCAAAGATATCTCTAATGAGACAGAAAGGGGTATTTTTTATATACACCCCTTTACTTATTAACCCTTAATAGGGAACACATGGGATGGGTAGCAGCATTGTAACCAGGCTGTGTGATACAAAGTAAATACAAATACAAAAAGAGAAGTCCTGCGCTAAAGCAGCAAGGACTACAACACACATCAGCCCCAATATGTAGTAAAAACCAAAGAAAAGAAAATGTTACTTGCGCTTTTTCCTTAATCCCTATGTATATTTAGACAAATGGAGGTCATTTAGTTGCTCCAATGGCCATTGGAGGGATGCCCGCCTGCCAACGTCAAGGCAGACCCCCCCTAAGCGGGTCCTAACACTGACCCTTCAGCCTGCTTCCTTGAGCTTCTGGCAAAGATGCCAGAAGCTCAAGGAAGCAGGCTGAAGGGTCAGTGTTAGGACCCGCTTAGGGGGGGTCTGCCTTGACGTTGGCAGGCGGGCATCCCTCCAATGGCCATTGGAGCAACTAAATGACCTCCATTTGTCTAAATATACATAGGGATTAAGGAAAAAGCGCAAGTAACATTTTCTTTTCTTTGGTTTTTACTACATATTGGGGCTGATGTGTGTTGTAGTCCTTGCTGCTTTAGCGCAGGACTTCTCTTTTTGTATTTGTATTTACTTTGTATCACACAGCCTGGTTACAATGCTGCTACCCATCCCATGTGTTCCCTATTAAGGGTTAATAAGTAAAGGGGTGTATATAAAAAAATACCCCTTTCTGTCTCATTAGAGATATCTTTGCCAGAAGCTCAAGGAAGCAGGCTGAAGGGTCAGTGTTAGGACCCGCTTAGGGGGGGTCTGCCTTGACGTTGGCAGGCGGGCATCCCTCCAATGGCCATTGGAGCAACTAAATGACCTCCATTTGTCTAAATATACATAGGGATTAAGGAAAAAGCGCAAGTAACATTTTCTTTTCTTTGGTTTTTACTACATATTGGGGCTGATGTGTGTTGTAGTCCTTGCTGCTTTAGCGCAGGACTTCTCTTTTTGTATTTGTATTTACTTTGTATCACACAGCCTGGTTACAATGCTGCTACCCATCCCATGTGTTCCCTATTAAGGGTTAATAAGTAAAGGGGTGTATATAAAAAATACCCCTTTCTGTCTCATTAGAGATATCTTTGCCAGAAGCTCAAGGAAGCAGGCTGAAGGGTCAGTGTTAGGACCCGCTTAGGGGGGGTCTGCCTTGACGTTGGCAGGCGGGCATCCCTCCAATGGCCATTGGAGCAACTAAATGACCTCCATTTGTCTAAATATACATAGGGATTAAGGAAAAAGCGCAAGTAACATTTTCTTTTCTTTGGTTTTTACTACATATTGGGGCTGATGTGTGTTGTAGTCCTTGCTGCTTTAGCGCAGGACTTCTCTTTTTGTATTTGTATTTACTTTGTATCACACAGCCTGGTTACAATGCTGCTACCCATCCCATGTGTTCCCTATTAAGGGTTAATAAGTAAAGGGGTGTATATAAAAAATACCCCTTTCTGTCTCATTAGAGATATCTTTGCCAGAAGCTCAAGGAAGCAGGCTGAAGGGTCAGTGTTAGGACCCGCTTAGGGGGGGTCTGCCTTGACGTTGGCAGGCGGGCATCCCTCCAATGGCCATTGGAGCAACTAAATGACCTCCATTTGTCTAAATATACATAGGGATTAAGGAAAAAGCGCAAGTAACATTTTCTTTTCTTTGGTTTTTACTACATATTGGGGCTGATGTGTGTTGTAGTCCTTGCTGCTTTAGCGCAGGACTTCTCTTTTTGTATTTGTATTTACTTTGTATCACACAGCCTGGTTACAATGCTGCTACCCATCCCATGTGTTCCCTATTAAGGGTTAATAAGTAAAGGGGTGTATATAAAAAATACCCCTTTCTGTCTCATTAGAGATATCTTTGCCAGAAGCTCAAGGAAGCAGGCTGAAGGGTCAGTGTTAGGACCCGCTTAGGGGGGGTCTGCCTTGACGTTGGCAGGCGGGCATCCCTCCAATGGCCATTGGAGCAACTAAATGACCTCCATTTGTCTAAATATACATAGGGATTAAGGAAAAAGCGCAAGTAACATTTTCTTTTCTTTGGTTTTTACTACATATTGGGGCTGATGTGTGTTGTAGTCCTTGCTGCTTTAGCGCAGGACTTCTCTTTTTGTATTTGTATTTACTTTGTATCACACAGCCTGGTTACAATGCTGCTACCCATCCCATGTGTTCCCTATTAAGGGTTAATAAGTAAAGGGGTGTATATAAAAAATACCCCTTTCTGTCTCATTAGAGATATCTTTGCCAGAAGCTCAAGGAAGCAGGCTGAAGGGTCAGTGTTAGGACCCGCTTAGGGGGGGTCTGCCTTGACGTTGGCAGGCGGGCATCCCTCCAATGGCCATTGGAGCAACTAAATGACCTCCATTTGTCTAAATATACATAGGGATTAAGGAAAAAGCGCAAGTAACATTTTCTTTTCTTTGGTTTTTACTACATATTGGGGCTGATGTGTGTTGTAGTCCTTGCTGCTTTAGCGCAGGACTTCTCTTTTTGTATTTGTATTTACTTTGTATCACACAGCCTGGTTACAATGCTGCTACCCATCCCATGTGTTCCCTATTAAGGGTTAATAAGTAAAGGGGTGTATATAAAAAATACCCCTTTCTGTCTCATTAGAGATATCTTTGCCAGAAGCTCAAGGAAGCAGGCTGAAGGGTCAGTGTTAGGACCCGCTTAGGGGGGGTCTGCCTTGACGTTGGCAGGCGGGCATCCCTCCAATGGCCATTGGAGCAACTAAATGACCTCCATTTGTCTAAATATACATAGGGATTAAGGAAAAAGCGCAAGTAACATTTTCTTTTCTTTGGTTTTTACTACATATTGGGGCTGATGTGTGTTGTAGTCCTTGCTGCTTTAGCGCAGGACTTCTCTTTTTGTATTTGTATTTACTTTGTATCACACAGCCTGGTTACAATGCTGCTACCCATCCCATGTGTTCCCTATTAAGGGTTAATAAGTAAAGGGGTGTATATAAAAAATACCCCTTTCTGTCTCATTAGAGATATCTTTGCCAGAAGCTCAAGGAAGCAGGCTGAAGGGTCAGTGTTAGGACCCGCTTAGGGGGGGTCTGCCTTGACGTTGGCAGGCGGGCATCCCTCCAATGGCCATTGGAGCAACTAAATGACCTCCATTTGTCTAAATATACATAGGGATTAAGGAAAAAGCGCAAGTAACATTTTCTTTTCTTTGGTTTTTACTACATATTGGGGCTGATGTGTGTTGTAGTCCTTGCTGCTTTAGCGCAGGACTTCTCTTTTTGTATTTGTATTTACTTTGTATCACACAGCCTGGTTACAATGCTGCTACCCATCCCATGTGTTCCCTATTAAGGGTTAATAAGTAAAGGGGTGTATATAAAAAATACCCCTTTCTGTCTCATTAGAGATATCTTTGCCAGAAGCTCAAGGAAGCAGGCTGAAGGGTCAGTGTTAGGACCCGCTTAGGGGGGGTCTGCCTTGACGTTGGCAGGCGGGCATCCCTCCAATGGCCATTGGAGCAACTAAATGACCTCCATTTGTCTAAATATACATAGGGATTAAGGAAAAAGCGCAAGTAACATTTTCTTTTCTTTGGTTTTTACTACATATTGGGGCTGATGTGTGTTGTAGTCCTTGCTGCTTTAGCGCAGGACTTCTCTTTTTGTATTTGTATTTACTTTGTATCACACAGCCTGGTTACAATGCTGCTACCCATCCCATGTGTTCCCTATTAAGGGTTAATAAGTAAAGGGGTGTATATAAAAAATACCCCTTTCTGTCTCATTAGAGATATCTTTGCCAGAAGCTCAAGGAAGCAGGCTGAAGGGTCAGTGTTAGGACCCGCTTAGGGGGGGTCTGCCTTGACGTTGGCAGGCGGGCATCCCTCCAATGGCCATTGGAGCAACTAAATGACCTCCATTTGTCTAAATATACATAGGGATTAAGGAAAAAGCGCAAGTAACATTTTCTTTTCTTTGGTTTTTACTACATATTGGGGCTGATGTGTGTTGTAGTCCTTGCTGCTTTAGCGCAGGACTTCTCTTTTTGTATTTGTATTTACTTTGTATCACACAGCCTGGTTACAATGCTGCTACCCATCCCATGTGTTCCCTATTAAGGGTTAATAAGTAAAGGGGTGTATATAAAAAATACCCCTTTCTGTCTCATTAGAGATATCTTTGCCAGAAGCTCAAGGAAGCAGGCTGAAGGGTCAGTGTTAGGACCCGCTTAGGGGGGGTCTGCCTTGACGTTGGCAGGCGGGCATCCCTCCAATGGCCATTGGAGCAACTAAATGACCTCCATTTGTCTAAATATACATAGGGATTAAGGAAAAAGCGCAAGTAACATTTTCTTTTCTTTGGTTTTTACTACATATTGGGGCTGATGTGTGTTGTAGTCCTTGCTGCTTTAGCGCAGGACTTCTCTTTTTGTATTTGTATTTACTTTGTATCACACAGCCTGGTTACAATGCTGCTACCCATCCCATGTGTTCCCTATTAAGGGTTAATAAGTAAAGGGGTGTATATAAAAAATACCCCTTTCTGTCTCATTAGAGATATCTTTGCCAGAAGCTCAAGGAAGCAGGCTGAAGGGTCAGTGTTAGGACCCGCTTAGGGGGGGTCTGCCTTGACGTTGGCAGGCGGGCATCCCTCCAATGGCCATTGGAGCAACTAAATGACCTCCATTTGTCTAAATATACATAGGGATTAAGGAAAAAGCGCAAGTAACATTTTCTTTTCTTTGGTTTTTACTACATATTGGGGCTGATGTGTGTTGTAGTCCTTGCTGCTTTAGCGCAGGACTTCTCTTTTTGTATTTGTATTTACTTTGTATCACACAGCCTGGTTACAATGCTGCTACCCATCCCATGTGTTCCCTATTAAGGGTTAATAAGTAAAGGGGTGTATATAAAAAATACCCCTTTCTGTCTCATTAGAGATATCTTTGCCAGAAGCTCAAGGAAGCAGGCTGAAGGGTCAGTGTTAGGACCCGCTTAGGGGGGGTCTGCCTTGACGTTGGCAGGCGGGCATCCCTCCAATGGCCATTGGAGCAACTAAATGACCTCCATTTGTCTAAATATACATAGGGATTAAGGAAAAAGCGCAAGTAACATTTTCTTTTCTTTGGTTTTTACTACATATTGGGGCTGATGTGTGTTGTAGTCCTTGCTGCTTTAGCGCAGGACTTCTCTTTTTGTATTTGTATTTACTTTGTATCACACAGCCTGGTTACAATGCTGCTACCCATCCCATGTGTTCCCTATTAAGGGTTAATAAGTAAAGGGGTGTATATAAAAAATACCCCTTTCTGTCTCATTAGAGATATCTTTGCCAGAAGCTCAAGGAAGCAGGCTGAAGGGTCAGTGTTAGGACCCGCTTAGGGGGGGTCTGCCTTGACGTTGGCAGGCGGGCATCCCTCCAATGGCCATTGGAGCAACTAAATGACCTCCATTTGTCTAAATATACATAGGGATTAAGGAAAAAGCGCAAGTAACATTTTCTTTTCTTTGGTTTTTACTACATATTGGGGCTGATGTGTGTTGTAGTCCTTGCTGCTTTAGCGCAGGACTTCTCTTTTTGTATTTGTATTTACTTTGTATCACACAGCCTGGTTACAATGCTGCTACCCATCCCATGTGTTCCCTATTAAGGGTTAATAAGTAAAGGGGTGTATATAAAAAAATACCCCTTTCTGTCTCATTAGAGATATCTTTGCCAGAAGCTCAAGGAAGCAGGCTGAAGGGTCAGTGTTAGGACCCGCTTAGGGGGGGTCTGCCTTGACGTTGGCAGGCGGGCATCCCTCCAATGGCCATTGGAGCAACTAAATGACCTCCATTTGTCTAAATATACATAGGGATTAAGGAAAAAGCGCAAGTAACATTTTCTTTTCTTTGGTTTTTACTACATATTGGGGCTGATGTGTGTTGTAGTCCTTGCTGCTTTAGCGCAGGACTTCTCTTTTTGTATTTGTATTTACTTTGTATCACACAGCCTGGTTACAATGCTGCTACCCATCCCATGTGTTCCCTATTAAGGGTTAATAAGTAAAGGGGTGTATATAAAAAATACCCCTTTCTGTCTCATTAGAGATATCTTTGCCAGAAGCTCAAGGAAGCAGGCTGAAGGGTCAGTGTTAGGACCCGCTTAGGGGGGGTCTGCCTTGACGTTGGCAGGCGGGCATCCCTCCAATGGCCATTGGAGCAACTAAATGACCTCCATTTGTCTAAATATACATAGGGATTAAGGAAAAAGCGCAAGTAACATTTTCTTTTCTTTGGTTTTTACTACATATTGGGGCTGATGTGTGTTGTAGTCCTTGCTGCTTTAGCGCAGGACTTCTCTTTTTGTATTTGTATTTACTTTGTATCACACAGCCTGGTTACAATGCTGCTACCCATCCCATGTGTTCCCTATTAAGGGTTAATAAGTAAAGGGGTGTATATAAAAAATACCCCTTTCTGTCTCATTAGAGATATCTTTGCCAGAAGCTCAAGGAAGCAGGCTGAAGGGTCAGTGTTAGGACCCGCTTAGGGGGGGGTCTGCCTTGACGTTGGCAGGCGGGCATCCCTCCAATGGCCATTGGAGCAACTAAATGACCTCCATTTGTCTAAATATACATAGGGATTAAGGAAAAAGCGCAAGTAACATTTTCTTTTCTTTGGTTTTTACTACATATTGGGGCTGATGTGTGTTGTAGTCCTTGCTGCTTTAGCGCAGGACTTCTCTTTTTGTATTTGTATTTACTTTGTATCACACAGCCTGGTTACAATGCTGCTACCCATCCCATGTGTTCCCTATTAAGGGTTAATAAGTAAAGGGGTGTATATAAAAAATACCCCTTTCTGTCTCATTAGAGATATCTTTGCCAGAAGCTCAAGGAAGCAGGCTGAAGGGTCAGTGTTAGGACCCGCTTAGGGGGGGTCTGCCTTGACGTTGGCAGGCGGGCATCCCTCCAATGGCCATTGGAGCAACTAAATGACCTCCATTTGTCTAAATATACATAGGGATTAAGGAAAAAGCGCAAGTAACATTTTCTTTTCTTTGGTTTTTACTACATATTGGGGCTGATGTGTGTTGTAGTCCTTGCTGCTTTAGCGCAGGACTTCTCTTTTTGTATTTGTATTTACTTTGTATCACACAGCCTGGTTACAATGCTGCTACCCATCCCATGTGTTCCCTATTAAGGGTTAATAAGTAAAGGGGTGTATATAAAAAATACCCCTTTCTGTCTCATTAGAGATATCTTTGCCAGAAGCTCAAGGAAGCAGGCTGAAGGGTCAGTGTTAGGACCCGCTTAGGGGGGGTCTGCCTTGACGTTGGCAGGCGGGCATCCCTCCAATGGCCATTGGAGCAACTAAATGACCTCCATTTGTCTAAATATACATAGGGATTAAGGAAAAAGCGCAAGTAACATTTTCTTTTCTTTGGTTTTTACTACATATTGGGGCTGATGTGTGTTGTAGTCCTTGCTGCTTTAGCGCAGGACTTCTCTTTTTGTATTTGTATTTACTTTGTATCACACAGCCTGGTTACAATGCTGCTACCCATCCCATGTTTTCCCTATTAAGGGTTAATAAGTAAAGGGGTGTATATAAAAAAATACCCCTTTCTGTCTCATTAGAGATATCTTTGCCAGAAGCTCAAGGAAGCAGGCTGAAGGGTCAGTGTTAGGACCCGCTTAGGGGGGGTCTGCCTTGACGTTGGCAGGCGGGCATCCCTCCAATGGCCATTGGAGCAACTAAATGACCTCCATTTGTCTAAATATACATAGGGATTAAGGAAAAAGCGCAAGTAACATTTTCTTTTCTTTGGTTTTTACTACATATTGGGGCTGATGTGTGTTGTAGTCCTTGCTGCTTTAGCGCAGGACTTCTCTTTTTGTATTTGTATTTACTTTGTATCACACAGCCTGGTTACAATGCTGCTACCCATCCCATGTGTTCCCTATTAAGGGTTAATAAGTAAAGGGGTGTATATAAAAAATACCCCTTTCTGTCTCATTAGAGATATCTTTGCCAGAAGCTCAAGGAAGCAGGCTGAAGGGTCAGTGTTAGGACCCGCTTAGGGGGGGTCTGCCTTGACGTTGGCAGGCGGGCATCCCTCCAATGGCCATTGGAGCAACTAAATGACCTCCATTTGTCTAAATATACATAGGGATTAAGGAAAAAGCGCAAGTAACATTTTCTTTTCTTTGGTTTTTACTACATATTGGGGCTGATGTGTGTTGTAGTCCTTGCTGCTTTAGCGCAGGACTTCTCTTTTTGTATTTGTATTTACTTTGTATCACACAGCCTGGTTACAATGCTGCTACCCATCCCATGTGTTCCCTATTAAGGGTTAATAAGTAAAGGGGTGTATATAAAAAATACCCCTTTCTGTCTCATTAGAGATATCTTTGCCAGAAGCTCAAGGAAGCAGGCTGAAGGGTCAGTGTTAGGACCCGCTTAGGGGGGGGTCTGCCTTGACGTTGGCAGGCGGGCATCCCTCCAATGGCCATTGGAGCAACTAAATGACCTCCATTTGTCTAAATATACATAGGGATTAAGGAAAAAGCGCAAGTAACATTTTCTTTTCTTTGGTTTTTACTACATATTGGGGCTGATGTGTGTTGTAGTCCTTGCTGCTTTAGCGCAGGACTTCTCTTTTTGTATTTGTATTTACTTTGTATCACACAGCCTGGTTACAATGCTGCTACCCATCCCATGTGTTCCCTATTAAGGGTTAATAAGTAAAGGGGTGTATATAAAAAATACCCCTTTCTGTCTCATTAGAGATATCTTTGCCAGAAGCTCAAGGAAGCAGGCTGAAGGGTCAGTGTTAGGACCCGCTTAGGGGGGGTCTGCCTTGACGTTGGCAGGCGGGCATCCCTCCAATGGCCATTGGAGCAACTAAATGACCTCCATTTGTCTAAATATACATAGGGATTAAGGAAAAAGCGCAAGTAACATTTTCTTTTCTTTGGTTTTTACTACATATTGGGGCTGATGTGTGTTGTAGTCCTTGCTGCTTTAGCGCAGGACTTCTCTTTTTGTATTTGTATTTACTTTGTATCACACAGCCTGGTTACAATGCTGCTACCCATCCCATGTGTTCCCTATTAAGGGTTAATAAGTAAAGGGGTGTATATAAAAAATACCCCTTTCTGTCTCATTAGAGATATCTTTGCCAGAAGCTCAAGGAAGCAGGCTGAAGGGTCAGTGTTAGGACCCGCTTAGGGGGGGTCTGCCTTGACGTTGGCAGGCGGGCATCCCTCCAATGGCCATTGGAGCAACTAAATGACCTCCATTTGTCTAAATATACATAGGGATTAAGGAAAAAGCGCAAGTAACATTTTCTTTTCTTTGGTTTTTACTACATATTGGGGCTGATGTGTGTTGTAGTCCTTGCTGCTTTAGCGCAGGACTTCTCTTTTTGTATTTGTATTTACTTTGTATCACACAGCCTGGTTACAATGCTGCTACCCATCCCATGTGTTCCCTATTAAGGGTTAATAAGTAAAGGGGTGTATATAAAAAATACCCCTTTCTGTCTCATTAGAGATATCTTTGCCAGAAGCTCAAGGAAGCAGGCTGAAGGGTCAGTGTTAGGACCCGCTTAGGGGGGGTCTGCCTTGACGTTGGCAGGCGGGCATCCCTCCAATGGCCATTGGAGCAACTAAATGACCTCCATTTGTCTAAATATACATAGGGATTAAGGAAAAAGCGCAAGTAACATTTTCTTTTCTTTGGTTTTTACTACATATTGGGGCTGATGTGTGTTGTAGTCCTTGCTGCTTTAGCGCAGGACTTCTCTTTTTGTATTTGTATTTACTTTGTATCACACAGCCTGGTTACAATGCTGCTACCCATCCCATGTGTTCCCTATTAAGGGTTAATAAGTAAAGGGGTGTATATAAAAAATACCCCTTTCTGTCTCATTAGAGATATCTTTGCCAGAAGCTCAAGGAAGCAGGCTGAAGGGTCAGTGTTAGGACCCGCTTAGGGGGGGTCTGCCTTGACGTTGGCAGGCGGGCATCCCTCCAATGGCCATTGGAGCAACTAAATGACCTCCATTTGTCTAAATATACATAGGGATTAAGGAAAAAGCGCAAGTAACATTTTCTTTTCTTTGGTTTTTACTACATATTGGGGCTGATGTGTGTTGTAGTCCTTGCTGCTTTAGCGCAGGACTTCTCTTTTTGTATTTGTATTTACTTTGTATCACACAGCCTGGTTACAATGCTGCTACCCATCCCATGTGTTCCCTATTAAGGGTTAATAAGTAAAGGGGTGTATATAAAAAATACCCCTTTCTGTCTCATTAGAGATATCTTTGCCAGAAGCTCAAGGAAGCAGGCTGAAGGGTCAGTGTTAGGACCCGCTTAGGGGGGGTCTGCCTTGACGTTGGCAGGCGGGCATCCCTCCAATGGCCATTGGAGCAACTAAATGACCTCCATTTGTCTAAATATACATAGGGATTAAGGAAAAAGCGCAAGTAACATTTTCTTTTCTTTGGTTTTTACTACATATTGGGGCTGATGTGTGTTGTAGTCCTTGCTGCTTTAGCGCAGGACTTCTCTTTTTGTATTTGTATTTACTTTGTATCACACAGCCTGGTTACAATGCTGCTACCCATCCCATGTGTTCCCTATTAAGGGTTAATAAGTAAAGGGGTGTATATAAAAAATACCCCTTTCTGTCTCATTAGAGATATCTTTGCCAGAAGCTCAAGGAAGCAGGCTGAAGGGTCAGTGTTAGGACCCGCTTAGGGGGGGTCTGCCTTGACGTTGGCAGGCGGGCATCCCTCCAATGGCCATTGGAGCAACTAAATGACCTCCATTTGTCTAAATATACATAGGGATTAAGGAAAAAGCGCAAGTAACATTTTCTTTTCTTTGGTTTTTACTACATATTGGGGCTGATGTGTGTTGTAGTCCTTGCTGCTTTAGCGCAGGACTTCTCTTTTTGTATTTGTATTTACTTTGTATCACACAGCCTGGTTACAATGCTGCTACCCATCCCATGTGTTCCCTATTAAGGGTTAATAAGTAAAGGGGTGTATATAAAAAATACCCCTTTCTGTCTCATTAGAGATATCTTTGCCAGAAGCTCAAGGAAGCAGGCTGAAGGGTCAGTGTTAGGACCCGCTTAGGGGGGGTCTGCCTTGACGTTGGCAGGCGGGCATCCCTCCAATGGCCATTGGAGCAACTAAATGACCTCCATTTGTCTAAATATACATAGGGATTAAGGAAAAAGCGCAAGTAACATTTTCTTTTCTTTGGTTTTTACTACATATTGGGGCTGATGTGTGTTGTAGTCCTTGCTGCTTTAGCGCAGGACTTCTCTTTTTGTATTTGTATTTACTTTGTATCACACAGCCTGGTTACAATGCTGCTACCCATCCCATGTGTTCCCTATTAAGGGTTAATAAGTAAAGGGGTGTATATAAAAAATACCCCTTTCTGTCTCATTAGAGATATCTTTGCCAGAAGCTCAAGGAAGCAGGCTGAAGGGTCAGTGTTAGGACCCGCTTAGGGGGGGTCTGCCTTGACGTTGGCAGGCGGGCATCCCTCCAATGGCCATTGGAGCAACTAAATGACCTCCATTTGTCTAAATATACATAGGGATTAAGGAAAAAGCGCAAGTAACATTTTCTTTTCTTTGGTTTTTACTACATATTGGGGCTGATGTGTGTTGTAGTCCTTGCTGCTTTAGCGCAGGACTTCTCTTTTTGTATTTGTATTTACTTTGTATCACACAGCCTGGTTACAATGCTGCTACCCATCCCATTTGTTCCCTATTAAGGGTTAATAAGTAAAGGGGTGTATATAAAAAATACCCCTTTCTGTCTCATTAGAGATATCTTTGCCAGAAGCTCAAGGAAGCAGGCTGAAGGGTCAGTGTTAGGACCCGCTTAGGGGGGGTCTGCCTTGACGTTGGCAGGCGGGCATCCCTCCAATGGCCATTGGAGCAACTAAATGACCTCCATTTGTCTAAATATACATAGGGATTAAGGAAAAAGCGCAAGTAACATTTTCTTTTCTTTGGTTTTTACTACATATTGGGGCTGATGTGTGTTGTAGTCCTTGCTGCTTTAGCGCAGGACTTCTCTTTTTGTATTTGTATTTACTTTGTATCACACAGCCTGGTTACAATGCTGCTACCCATCCCATGTGTTCCCTATTAAGGGTTAATAAGTAAAGGGGTGTATATAAAAAATACCCCTTTCTGTCTCATTAGAGATATCTTTGCCAGAAGCTCAAGGAAGCAGGCTGAAGGGTCAGTGTTAGGACCCGCTTAGGGGGGGTCTGCCTTGACGTTGGCAGGCGGGCATCCCTCCAATGGCCATTGGAGCAACTAAATGACCTCCATTTGTCTAAATATACATAGGGATTAAGGAAAAAGCGCAAGTAACATTTTCTTTTCTTTGGTTTTTACTACATATTGGGGCTGATGTGTGTTGTAGTCCTTGCTGCTTTAGCGCAGGACTTCTCTTTTTGTATTTGTATTTACTTTGTATCACACAGCCTGGTTACAATGCTGCTACCCATCCCATGTGTTCCCTATTAAGGGTTAATAAGTAAAGGGGTGTATATAAAAAATACCCCTTTCTGTCTCATTAGAGATATCTTTGCCAGAAGCTCAAGGAAGCAGGCTGAAGGGTCAGTGTTAGGACCCGCTTAGGGGGGGTCTGCCTTGACGTTGGCAGGCGGGCATCCCTCCAATGGCCATTGGAGCAACTAAATGACCTCCATTTGTCTAAATATACATAGGGATTAAGGAAAAAGCGCAAGTAACATTTTCTTTTCTTTGGTTTTTACTACATATTGGGGCTGATGTGTGTTGTAGTCCTTGCTGCTTTAGCGCAGGACTTCTCTTTTTGTATTTGTATTTACTTTGTATCACACAGCCTGGTTACAATGCTGCTACCCATCCCATGTGTTCCCTATTAAGGGTTAATAAGTAAAGGGGTGTATATAAAAAATACCCCTTTCTGTCTCATTAGAGATATCTTTGCCAGAAGCTCAAGGAAGCAGGCTGAAGGGTCAGTGTTAGGACCCGCTTAGGGGGGGTCTGCCTTGACGTTGGCAGGCGGGCATCCCTCCAATGGCCATTGGAGCAACTAAATGACCTCCATTTGTCTAAATATACATAGGGATTAAGGAAAAAGCGCAAGTAACATTTTCTTTTCTTTGGTTTTTACTACATATTGGGGCTGATGTGTGTTGTAGTCCTTGCTGCTTTAGCGCAGGACTTCTCTTTTTGTATTTGTATTTACTTTGTATCACACAGCCTGGTTACAATGCTGCTACCCATCCCATGTGTTCCCTATTAAGGGTTAATAAGTAAAGGGGTGTATATAAAAAATACCCCTTTCTGTCTCATTAGAGATATCTTTGCCAGAAGCTCAAGGAAGCAGGCTGAAGGGTCAGTGTTAGGACCCGCTTAGGGGGGGTCTGCCTTGACGTTGGCAGGCGGGCATCCCTCCAATGGCCATTGGAGCAACTAAATGACCTCCATTTGTCTAAATATACATAGGGATTAAGGAAAAAGCGCAAGTAACATTTTCTTTTCTTTGGTTTTTACTACATATTGGGGCTGATGTGTGTTGTAGTCCTTGCTGCTTTAGCGCAGGACTTCTCTTTTTGTATTTGTATTTACTTTGTATCACACAGCCTGGTTACAATGCTGCTACCCATCCCATTTGTTCCCTATTAAGGGTTAATAAGTAAAGGGGTGTATATAAAAAATACCCCTTTCTGTCTCATTAGAGATATCTTTGCCAGAAGCTCAAGGAAGCAGGCTGAAGGGTCAGTGTTAGGACCCGCTTAGGGGGGGTCTGCCTTGACGTTGGCAGGCGGGCATCCCTCCAATGGCCATTGGAGCAACTAAATGACCTCCATTTGTCTAAATATACATAGGGATTAAGGAAAAAGCGCAAGTAACATTTTCTTTTCTTTGGTTTTTACTACATATTGGGGCTGATGTGTGTTGTAGTCCTTGCTGCTTTAGCGCAGGACTTCTCTTTTTGTATTTGTATTTACTTTGTATCACACAGCCTGGTTACAATGCTGCTACCCATCCCATGTGTTCCCTATTAAGGGTTAATAAGTAAAGGGGTGTATATAAAAAATACCCCTTTCTGTCTCATTAGAGATATCTTTGCCAGAAGCTCAAGGAAGCAGGCTGAAGGGTCAGTGTTAGGACCCGCTTAGGGGGGGTCTGCCTTGACGTTGGCAGGCGGGCATCCCTCCAATGGCCATTGGAGCAACTAAATGACCTCCATTTGTCTAAATATACATAGGGATTAAGGAAAAAGCGCAAGTAACATTTTCTTTTCTTTGGTTTTTACTACATATTGGGGCTGATGTGTGTTGTAGTCCTTGCTGCTTTAGCGCAGGACTTCTCTTTTTGTATTTGTATTTACTTTGTATCACACAGCCTGGTTACAATGCTGCTACCCATCCCATGTGTTCCCTATTAAGGGTTAATAAGTAAAGGGGTGTATATAAAAAATACCCCTTTCTGTCTCATTAGAGATATCTTTGCCAGAAGCTCAAGGAAGCAGGCTGAAGGGTCAGTGTTAGGACCCGCTTAGGGGGGGTCTGCCTTGACGTTGGCAGGCGGGCATCCCTCCAATGGCCATTGGAGCAACTAAATGACCTCCATTTGTCTAAATATACATAGGGATTAAGGAAAAAGCGCAAGTAACATTTTCTTTTCTTAAGAATGAATAATTAGTTAACTCCCTAATTCCCACGGTTTTAGGGAGCTATCTACTAAAAGGCTGAAAGACCTAAATTGGTCTTTTAGCCAAATTTACTTTTACTAAGTAAAGATTACTTAGTATTAGTAAATTATGCCCCTACTCGCTATACCGCGAGTAGGGGCATGTCTATTAAACAGTGAGCAGCCTATGGCAGCTCACTTTAAAAAAAAAATGTCCCACCCGTGCTGCGTGAGTGGGGGCTTCTAACCTGAAGGGGGGGGCCTATTGCCTGAACGGCGGGTGGGGCCCTACAGTAAAATAAGGGGGAGACCTAATGTCCTCCTCCCTTGCCCCCACCCCTGAGCGGTATTCATGACAAAAAAATGACATAATTCGAAGTCTAAATTTAATCCATGGGGGACCATAGTATTAAAATTGGAAATAAGTCATTTCTTCTATACCAATTTTCTTTATAGAAATGACTTTTTACAATTTTAATACTATGGTCCCCCATGGATTCAATTTAGACTTAGAATTATGTCATTTTTTGTCATGAATATCCCCTATCCCTTTTGAAGTCCTCCCCTTTCCCCAGCTTTTTATCATAATTGTGATTGAGATTCTTATAGTTTTTTATTTATAGCAACATCTCCTCTCTACCCTTCTGGATTTTTACCCATTCTTATCTAAACTTTTTTATATGATTACAATCGTTTTATATATTTTTTATTATTATCTCCTATATTCCAAAGTATTATTACATGTATTTCTTATATTTTATTAAAGATGTTATTATGTTCCCTTTTTTGTGTCTTATTATCTATCTTTATCTGGGTCCGTTGAGACCTGATGGATAATACATTTAAGGACTTTGTGCTGAACAATATCTAATCCGGTTGTGGAACGCATGCAATGCGCTCCACGAAGAAAAAGGAAGTGGAACAGCCGACTCCTACAATTGATGGCTGTGGAACGCACGCGCTGCGTTCCACGAATAATAAGGAAGGCAAACAGCCGAGTCACGTGATTTACGCACGCACATATGACCGCGCGTGCGTTCCAACAGACCTCACGTGCGTTCCACACAACGAACTTCCGGTCCGGCAGATGCCGGTAATTTTAGAATTAAGGAACATATAAAAGAACACGAGGAGACAAGGATCATTACACCAACTGAGGAAGCCAGCTACTGGCGAAACGCGTTTTGGATTGATTCTACATATATATTTCTTATATAAATTTTTAAATTATTATTTTATATTGATTATTTTTGTATTCAATAAATTTCCGTTTAAACCTTCCTTGGAGCTTCCCTTTTCTATTTCTACCAAATTGGTTCAAAGTGGAGGAGACCAGGAGGAGATAAAAAGAGGGTGTTGGATCTCCCTTAGAAGATCCTGAGGCGCTTACCATTAGAGCCAAGTGTGTTATTGGCTCTACGTTTGTGAGTTACCCATTTATCATTTATTTCTACTTATTTCTTTAATAACCATCTGCACTAAGATTTGCTTGTTTGTTTGCAGATTATTGTAATAGCACCTTGTCTACTTATACAATACTACTGTCTGAAAAGGTAAACTAAAGCTCCACTTATATCTTGTTTGATTTGCATGTTTTGTGTTGTGAAGGTTAAGGGATTCCTTCACTTAAGTGTAAGAGCTTACTTTCACCTTACTGTTATTGTGTGCACCTTCTTTTTATATACATAGGTTCTGGATATGTTATATCCAGAAAGATATTGATACTTTAGAGAGTTCAGAGAAGGGCTACTAAACTGTTTCATGGATTGCAGGATAAAACTTACCAGGAAAGGTTAAAGGATCTTAACATGTAGAGCTTGGAGAAAAGACGAGACGGGGGGATATGATAGAATCATTTAAATACATAAAGGGAATCAACACCGTAAAGGAGGAGACTATATTTAAAATAAGAAAAACTACCACAACAAGAGGACATAGTCTTAAATTATAGGGGCAAAGGTTTAAAAATAATATCAGGAAGTATTACTGTACAGAGAGGGTAGTGGATGCACGGAATAGCCTTACAGCTGAAGTGGTAGAGGTTAACACAGTAAAGGAGTTTATAAGGCTATCCTAACTATAAGATAAGGCCAGGGACTAATGAATGGGCAGAATAGATGGGCCGAACGGATCTTATCTGCCGTCAAATTCTATGTTTCTAATTATTAAACTAATGGAAATCTGTAAAAACAAACACAAAAAAACAACACATTTTGATTTGTTCTTTGAATTATTGGTGTACAATTTCTCACCCGGTAGTACCAGCCATATGTTTTTGATAAGTTTGCTATTAAGCCCAGAATGATTGAGATTCCCACTTCAGAGCAGCCACTGCTAATTACAGCTACCAGCATTAATTCAAACGCTCTCATGATGAGAAAGTGGCTGGTAAACAGTACAATTCTATCACCCCAACTCTGTTCACAGGACATCATTATCATAAGAGGGACTGAATTAATATCCCATTGCTGCTCTAAGACTAAAATAACCTTAACTGTAGTCCTAACCTGTAGTCCAATCTTTTCCCAAACTTTGAAAAAAAAGTAATGAAATATAAACTATCCATAACATTTGGAAGTTTGCGCTATGGGAAAACAATGCAAAGTTGGGAGCCACTTTAAAGTACATGATCCTAGGTTCCTATGACTTAGCTATGATGTATCCTAGTCAGTTTTGGACAGCCTATCTGTTGATATGGCTGGTATCAAGACAGTTTGCAAGGTTCTACCCTATACAATACAATTGGCTGATGAAATATACAGTTTAGAGGAACATGTTCTCAGGTGCATAGATATGAAAGCAAATCAGGGCAGGGAAGGATATGATTGGTTCGAAAGCAAGATAAATATCTAGAACTTTTCTGGGCTTCCACTGAATGCCTTTGGGTTTGGTATGCCTGAAATTGCAACAATATAATAAGAAATTCACTTTTTTCTGGATCTGCCTACTTCCTTCTCCCATAACCAATATAACTGTGCCACCTAAACACCAGTATTCCTTAGTATAGTTAAGGGAATAATAGACAACATGTTGAATTCCGCAGCATATTTTGTGTTTCAATATGTTCATTATAATTAAACATTGCGTAATAAATGACATTGTAATTTGCTATTATAATTTATTCAATTTGTAAAACAGTCTCAAGGAAACAAGATATGTGATGCATTAACTAAAGAATAAAACATGTATGGCTTAGCTTCATTAAAAACTTTAATAAATAGAGAAATATTTTTTTTTTTAAATATTATAATATTTTTCCTATTAACATCAACCTCTACAGCAAGTGATGCAAAGACAAGTCAAGGAGATAATCTAAAACACTGTGAAGCAACATTAACATATTAAACACTATGTAGTCGTACATTAATTCACATGGCAATTAAAGAAATGTATTAACAAGCACAATCATGCTAATAAATGAAGGATCAGTAATGCTATATCAGTTTGATTACATGTGTTAAGATACAATGGTTTATAAATAAAAGCCATATAGCATCTCATAAATGCATGGTGTGTGTGCATATAGCACATAAACCCTATAATTAATCATCACAATGGGGACATCAAAACAAAACTTGCTATGTAAACCAGAAAATAATTATATATCATTGTTTTTTTCCAACGGAAGCAAACATGTCCTTTATTTTATGAAGACAAAAACATATATAATGACCATCAGTTCCCTGGTGAGAATCTCAGAAAGTGATTGAACTGATTTATGCTTTGTTTTATACTTACAATCACTCAAGTGTAATGCACTATGGTTCTCCATATGTCCTTCGGAACAAAATTCTAACCTATTTATGTGCAGCAGAAGCACATTACTTCTACAAGAATAAACTCTACCAAATGATAATGAAAATAAAAAATATTTTTCCTGATCTTTCATAAACATCTTTTAGACATTTCACAACATTATGGCTATGCTAGTCTAGTCAAAGTAAAATTAAAGGGGAAGTATAGTCCTTCACTTGTGGACTATATTTCCAATGAATCTTGAATTGTTGGTGAGCCCTGAGAACTGATATGGGATTCACTGAGAGGTGAGAAGAGACTGATGAGGTCACATTGAGAACCCAGGTAAACACTGTCTCTGGATGGCTGCAAATAGTTTTACCATGACATTTTACCATTTATTAAATACGACATCATAACACACTGTCCTTCAGAGCTAGCTCAGATATAAGGGCTTAGAAGAAGAGTGGGTCCTAACAGTAATGTCATACTGCTCTATTGAGAAGTGTCCTTATTTCTATTTCTCTTTAAAAATGAAAAATTATGGTGGGCATGGTCTGACTGAGGAGCGAGCTTGACGTGCTCGTGTGAAGCTCCGCTCTGTAACTGCCACCAAAAGCTACAAAAGTACTCAAACTAGCAGAAAATGAGCCTAAAATTACCAACATGGAAAAAAGAGCCCCTAAGAAAACCTCCAAGAAGGGCTCAGACAGTTGCCGACCTGTTTGTGGTCTCTCGGGCCTTACCGCCCACTCAGCAAGATTGTATGTCGGTAGCTTTGGTGCAGCCGTTGTTACTTCAAGGGGCCAGTGGTGTTTATGTTTATTGAATTACTGGGTGGCCCCTTTTCCGAGATGGACATACAAACCATTCTTCCTGTCGACTCTGGCAGATTGTATGTGTGCTGGTTTGTCTTTGACTACTCGGCCAGCCATCCCCGGTCAGAGGGAAAGAGCTGCTCCTTTTAAAGGGGATGGGTGGGCCTCTGGTGGGAGGCATCTGTCGGTCACGCAAACTGAGGTAGGGTAGAGGTAACCTTAGCTGTGCGAGGTACGGGGGACAGGAAGTGAGTCCTTCAATTATCGTTTGGCAGGGTGGGAGGGATGGCTAGGAGGGTGGGGTGTTATAGGACCAGGATCTCAATGTTCCTCAGAAATTGCACCTCTTGTTTAGAGAGTTGAAGCGCACTCAGACATAGCCTTTCTCCAGGAAACACACCTACCCAGACATGCTACTTTTCCCTTAAGAGACCATTCATCCCGAAAAGCCTATGAAGCTAGGTCCCACCGTACAAATTAATGGAGTTACTATTCTTATTCATGTTAGATTCCCTTTTCGCTTTACTAGCTCTGATATAGACCCGCATGGGAGATATGTTATGCTGTCAGGGACCCTTTATTTGCACTTAATTCATATAGTCAATATATACGCTCCCAATACTCCTGACTCAGACTTCTGGGACAATATAGCTACCAAGATTTAAACTCTGTTGCATGGTATGCTAATATTTGGGGGGGATTTTAATGCTGTGCTGTGTCCTACAGCCGATAGAAGCTCACAAAGGGGCTTACAGCGCTCGTAAGGCAGAGGAGGGCAGGATAAACTTGTTCACAACTTTATACATCGTACGGGCCTGGTCAATGTCTGGAGGGCTCATCACCCTGTAGATGTTGATTATACATTTTATTCAGCACCCCATAATTCGTATTCCTGAACTGATTATTTCTTAGCTAACAATGCCGGCTTGGAACATACCACTGGTGCATTGGGTCCCTCACATGGTCGGACCACACCGATATTTCTCTGACGTTGGGCAATCTCTGTACTGCCTCTCTGTGGTCATGGAGGCTGAATACCTCTCTGCTATAAGACCCCGACATAGATACGAGCATTCGCAGGGACCTACAAGACTATTTTCTCAGGAACGACACGGAGGACCTGACCCCTTGTACCATATGGGCTACCCACAAAGCACTTATTGCGTGAGGCCAGTAGATCGATTTGCAACCTGCTTATCGAAGATACGGCCAGGTCTATCTTGTGGTCAAAAAGGACCTGTTATGAAAAGGCCAACAAAATGGATACGATACTGGCCAGATCCCTTAGACTAAAGCAGAGACATGCCCACATCACAAGCATTAGGCATCGGTACGGTTCATTGAAAATGAAACCAAAAGATATCGCTGAGGTCTTGACGGACTGTAAAAACTGTATGACCACTCCCCACAGTATCAGACTACCCAAACACTGCAAGATCTTCGCACCTTCCTCTCCAAACTCCACTTGCCTAAGCTCACCCCAGTGGCCATGGGTATATTAACGAGTGGGTAAATAGCGAGGAGATAGACAATGCAATATTAAATTTGAAAGGGAATAAGGCTCTGGTACCAGATGACTTTGATGGGAGCTATTACAAGGTGCTTCATGAGGAATTGACGCCAAAACTGGAAATGCTTTTTAATGCCTTCAGGGAAGGAGATCTACCCGACCGAGACATGTCATTGGCCACCATAGTTTTCCTACTAAAACTGGGTAGGGATTCCCTCTTACCCGACAACCACCACCCCATTTCCCTTAATAATCATGACTCAAAGATACTGGCAAATGTACTAGCTGAAAGACAATCCTTTTTTAGAAAAAACTAATAGATGCTGACCAAGTAGGATTTATACCTGGTCGCCAGCTATTTGAGAATAGGAGAAGGAATATAGACATTATTTGGAGGCAGATTACATGGGAGACACCCACATTGGTCATGTCTCTAGATGCTGAGAAGGCTTTTGATAGGGCCATTTGACCCTATATTTTCCCGCTGTTATCATATTTGGGTTTTCCGGCATCCTACATTACAGCGATCAGAGCTATGTATAGCAACATGACAGCGCAGGTGAGGATTGCGGGGGCCCCCAATGTCCCTTTCCAGCTCAAAAATTAATTGCAACGAGGGTGCCAGCTCTCCCACCTTCTTTTCATGTTATCGTTAGAACCCCCTCTTCAGGAGCTCCATGAACACCTGGATATCAATGGGCTCTCAGTAGGAGGCAAGCAATTCTTAGTATCCGCTTATGCAGATGACGTCTTACTGACGGTCACGAATCCTCTTGAATCTATGTTGGCCTTACATAAAGTTCTGCTGAAGTATAGAGATATATCGGGATACAAGGTGAACATGACCAAATCTAGTGCTCATACACTGGGGCTATTGGCTGCGGACACGGCAATTATTTAGACAACATATTACATTCAGCTCGCAATCTATTAAATACTGAGGCATACAACTAACAGCTGACCCAATGAAACTGTTCAAGATTAATTACACCCCATAATTGAAATCTTTAATTAGGGACAATTAGGGACGGATAAATTGATCTCATGGATCGGCCGCATACATTCCGTGAAGATCAATATACTGCCGCGTATATTATTTCTGTTTCAAGTGTTACCCATTCCGATTATGAAGGCAGACATGGCCCCTTTGCAGAAAGCCATAGGCTTATTTATATAGCAAAACGAGACATAGGGTCTCCAGAAACACCTTGTACCGCCCAAAAGCCGGGGGGGGGGGGGGAGGGGTGGACTGGGCCTGCCACATCTTTATTATTACTACATGGCAGCACAAGTCACCCAAATTGCAATGAGGCATGTCCCATTGGATGTAGGGAAATGGGTGGACTTGGAGTCGTTACTGATAGGGGCAGACTTCCCACAGTTTTACATGTGGGTGCCCAAAGAACATAAATCAATGTTGTGGTCTACATGCCTCCCCTATGTCTCTTCCCCCCCCCCCCCCCCCCACCCCCCCTCTCACGTGAGCCACTCAGGTTTATTCTGCCTTACCTTCAACCGTACTCTCTTGGACTTATTCAGATTTTTTTTTTCTCCTTCCCTAATTTTCCTATCTACATCTGTTTCCTAGTTTTTCTCGAGCTCCCTCCTGGAACCCTTAAAGTGTTATTATATTCATGGTCTTCTTCTGCAACAGCACCCACTATCTAGGTTACGAAGGGAAGATGTACTTATAACTGTTATGACAATTAACTAGATTGGAGCTCCCACTCTGTACTTTAACGTCTTTGGACGGAACGGCAGGGAATTACCTTCTTATCCGTTCCTTAATCTACAAATCTTATTTATATTAAAATACCTGATTGGGGGCGATACAAATTAGCCGTAAAGGACTTTGAAGGAAATTGTTGGTATTGACATGCATTACTCTTTACACATGAGCCAATGTTCACTAGGATGCATGATTTTGAATGCTATGTATTACCATTGTATTCATACAATTACATGTAAAAATGTTATTGTGTATCAACCTGTCAGTCAAAAATAAAGAATTGAAGAAAAAAAAATGGAAAATTATGCCATACAAGTTTTTGGAGGGCCATTGATAGATTGTCAATATATACTCCTTATTTTGCTAAACAAAGCAAGGTACAATTACAAAATATGGGGTTTCTGAATAGTTAGAAAAAAACAAAAACAAGCAAAACACTCACCGCATATCAAGAAGAACTAAAAGGAGTGCAATATCCTTTTACTCAAAAGGTTCAACTTGTCTATGCACAGTATTTTTTAAATGACTTGTTAGCACAAACACTAGTACACATCCAGTACTTGGATTTATTTTCAATTTATTTCAGTGAATTGCTATTAGCAGTCACAAAATAATTAAAAATATGTTTAAAATGCATAAAACATGGTTATTGCCAGCGAGCTATGTTCACAAAGCATTCTATCTCATTTTTTTTTACCAAAAAAACATTCAAGAGTTTTGTGCCAACTGTGCAAAATAAAATCCTCGTGCTTTTTCTTCTTTACATCTGCAATTTTAAATCCTTGTGTTGGAAATTCAAATAGAAAACTAGGTACATGCAGACTTACCAACCAGTTGGGTGAATATACTAAAGAACTTGCTCGTCATGGTTTTGATCTCATTATTAGCCAGCGTGATAGATTGTATATCTTGAGTTACATCGGCCATAACTACATAAAGGCCAACAGGGAAGCTTGTCAGAGCACACTTTGACAGATCTGGAGAATAAACAAACAAACAAAAATAATCATTATCTTTTCATTTCAAAATATATTTCCTTTGCTTTCTGTTTGAAAATTAAGTAAAATTTTAGGTTTTTTAAGCAGCAGAGTGCTTTAACATGATTAAATATATTTTTACATATTTTCCAAATTGCCACCAAGTGTCAGGATGTCAACTCTATTTAACAATGAACATGAAATGAAAAACAATTAAACTACGCCTGTTTGATTCACATTGTGCCTGTCTCACACATTGTCTGAGATATTTTTCTTCTTTCTTTTTTTGTATACAGTATTTAATATCAGAAAGTATTAAATTAATGATCGGTTTCAGAGCACTAATAATTAGGTTTGAACTCCTGGTTAAGTTACACTAGTTATATTTACTGTTGTAAATGATAAGGTTATTAGCAGTGAGGCAATTGCACATTACAATGGCAATATAAACTTAGATCTGACAATGAAAGGGAAAAAACATATTTTGTTTTTACCATATTAGTATTACTCATGCAGACTTGATAATGTCGCTACTTATTCAAGTAGAATAAAAATGCTTTTTAAACAAGATTACAGTGTTAAATATAAACACAATACTCAATAAGAAAAAAATCTGGCAAAGAGTACAGAGAGGGCTACAGGGGTACTAAAAGGGCTTAACCCTAAAGCATACAGAAAATACAGAAAATAAGGAAATGAGGGAGAAGCATCCCTAAGCAGGAAGCAAATCCCATCAAAACCAGTACCCCCTATACACTGCTAATATAGATAGAAACTTGCAAGAAAGACTGTATCTCAGACAAGGTTAAAAAAATAACAAAGTTTTATTAATAGTAAAATAAACGTTAAAATATAAACACCAAGTGTCCAAAGATACACCAGACTGCTTAACCTATAAATAGAAATGGAAAAATACTGAGGGATATAAACCAGCTATATTCAAAGAAACTAGTAACAAAGTTATGGTGTAAACTTGATACCTCGTAGGTGGTTCACTCAAAACAACAGAGTAGCTAGTAGAAAATGAAGCAACATAGACAACAAAAGTAGCAGTGGATCTGCAATACTCATAGTATAATGAGAAATAGCTGTCGTAAGCACAGATTAATCCAAATGTAGTGGAGTCATGGTCATCTATAAATGAAAAAAAAAACAGCGTTCCCTCTATATACCTACTTACTATGCGTAAAATACTTAAAGATCCTATTGACTTACTAAATAATATAATCACTCAAACTGAATTAGCACTATATATATCAAAAAGATGAGTAAATCGAAAGGACAGAAAAAGGCAGATAATTGAAATTAAAGTAAGAAGTGGTATAGAGGGTTCTCACAACTCCATAGATAGTATGTACAAAACCAGAGACTCAGCCAGCAGAAAGAGTCCCTAGATAGGTGTAGTGTGTTAAAACATAACAGGCTACAAATAAGGCAGTCTGTTAAACGTGAATAAACACCCACAGCCCGACGCGCGTTTCGGCGATAATAGTCGCCTTTCTCAAGGGCACGATTAAGCAAGCAGACTCCACTTACCCCCCTTCTCCGTATATAGATCTGGCGCCAAAACCCACTTTCAATTAGTGGGATGTGTCTCCATTCCAACCGCCAATGCAGTTCAGCGGTGGGAGGTCCCAGAGATCAGCACTTGAGCAGATCCCAAATGAGGACGCGCATTAGTGTAACAGTCTAGCCGCGCATGCACTCAGCGCACTTCAGCACAGCAGTACGCCTGCGTCCTCATTAGTTCCACCAGACGCCCCCTAAGGGCAGACTGGTGAAAAGACATAGCACTCTATATTTAATCAAATCAACTCACAATGTCATAAATTCATTGGGGCATGCATTATCAAATGAGAATATAGGAGTTGTGTAAATAGTAGTCAATATTAAAGAGTAACCTGTGAAATGGTGGAGAAGGGGAGGAAGGGGACATGAACAATACATGGTAATAAAGTAATAAACGGGCAGGTAAAATTAAAAGTATATCAATCATAGATAAAAAATCACAGTGTTGTAAACCCAATGGTCTTTCAGAGTCCAGAGACACATTGGTAGTGACGACTATAGTACTATATATATGAAAAAATCTCATATATGCCGGAGACAAAAAGTAGTCAAAAAGTAAGTAAATAGAGTGGCCATGAAGGATACATATATATACATATATCTCATATGCTTAAAAGACTAATATAAAGTAAATTGGCCCCACTAAATTGAAGTAAATTAAATGAAAGGGGCAAAAGAGAACCCCTCATTGAGACCTAGAAGTTGTAGTGTTTTAAGCCTATAGATCCATCTAGACTCCCTCTGTCTTAGTATCATAGTCCCCGCGCCTTGGATGTCTCTTAACCCACTCCAAGCCACAAAACTTCAAATTACTAGGATCACCCTGATGGTGTTCCTTGAGGTGTCTTGAGATAGGTGTCTCAAAGGCGATTCTTAGGGGATCTTACATGCTCCATAATCCTTTCTTTGAAGGCTCTGAATGTCTTACCAATGTATTTTTGTCCGCAGGAGCAAGACAGCAAATATATCAGGCCTACCAGATTACAGTGTGGTCGCTTTCTCATTTTTTTTGTTTTGCATTTACATGGCACTTTGAAATGGCATATCGAAACAAGTAATTTAATTCCATTCACTTAAAATTTTTAATGAACTTTGCATACCCCCACTGTAAGAGGACAAGTACAAGAAAAGCATGTGAATGATAACAAAACAGATTGGGGATAAATAACATCCCATGGAATAATTCCATTGAAGTAGTTCTTCCCAATCTTATGACATGCTAGAAGACATTATCTGTGATAAACCGTTATAGAGGTGAGCTGTGGTTTGGTCTGGTGTTTGTATATATATGTGTGGGTAGTTGTATTTTTCAAATGAGACTCAAGGCTGGCATGTAATCAATAATTTTAATGCATTATATTGATAATGTATTGAAAATATATTAAAAACAAACCCCTAACTTAAAGGACAACTATCACATAAAAAAATTAAATAATATCATTATTAAAAATAGTTAACTTACCAAGCAAGGTCTTTCCACTTACCACTGTTCCACTGTTCCACTTACAATACCATTATGGCTATTTATAAACTGTAACACTGTGATAATATGTGGATGTTGCTGGGGGGAATGGCATGATAATAATGCAGCACCTAATGAGACTGACTATATTTAACCATAATTCTAAGGATGTCAGGGGATCCTTTTTAGCATGCTGCTTACTTACCTAAAGTGTAAATTAGGATAATGCTAAACAATGGTAAAGTTGAACAACGAATACCCTCACTAGCATTTAATTTTAGAATCACTTAAACAGGGAAGGTTACAGGTGAAGGACTATTTACCTTACTATACAACCAACTAAGTGAACCAAAAATATTATATCTTAGGAGTTGCTTAAAATAGACTTAATGAACACTTTAGTCAAACTCGTATGCTATTAAAATGCCACTGAGAATGAGCGATAGTACTTCTCCTCCCTTTCACATACACATTAATATTGCTGACCTCACATAGCCACCACCACAGGGAGGTCAACACAACTCTCCACCCCCTTATGGTATGAAAAGCTCACACAAAGGGCTTCTTTGTATATAGCTTGTGTCTTGTTACCTAATTTATTTGTTAGTTTGTTTCTCCCCTACCTTTCCTACCACACAGGGAAATACACTGTCACTTTACTTGATAGTCCAGCCCAGGCGAAAAAAAGAGACAGAGGTCCCTCTAAGGATAACTCTTCTCTAGGGCTTAACCCTGGTAAATATATACACAAAGAAAGAGGTAAAGCCCCTCTAAAGGGACTTAAAGATGGAAGAATCCCTATTCTAATTATAAGCCATGTAAAAATAGTGAATAATGCATCTGTGCTTAAATAATCAATATAAATAAGAACACAAAAAAGCCCTACTTAAAAATAGGCAAGACATAACCCATCCACGTCCTAACAAATCAGGGACATGGAATCGCATGTTCACCATTACATGAGTGCTAATACAAGATGAATACCATTTCCATTGAGTGAAGCTGGTCATGTTCTCAGGTTTATTTGCTACACATCTTTGATTTGCAGATTGAAACTCCCACCACACCATTACTACTCTCCACCAATGCTATGCATTACAACCACTAACTCTGAGTTATGCAAATATTCTTCAATATTCTAGGGACCTAAATACACCCCATAAATGCCTTATGTTATTGAAAAATGCTAAACAAACTAAGGTAAATTTACTGTGCATACAAGAAACACACTTCACAAGGGACAAAGCTCCCACGTTTGGTATGAAAGATTTATTACATTAATTCCATTCCACTCCTCTAAATCCAGAGGTGTATCCATTCTTACACATAAGAAGATGCCCCTAAGCAAACGTTCTGATAATGGTGCTCTGACTGTAACACCATCCAGAGGACTTCAGACTGCTGCACTGTTTCTGAGCATATCCGAGTACCACCATTTTTAAGTGCCCCTGAAATACCCACATTTTGGCAACTCCTGGCATTAAAACCAGAGTTGTCAGTGGTAATTCAGAAAATGATTTAGCTTGTTTATGATGGATGGCATGTTTGAGCTTATGGGTACACAAACCAAATTGTATGCCAGCCAATATTTAATTTCCAAACCCGATTCTCACAACAGAAGGAAGAATATCTGACAGCACTGACATGAAAATGTATTGGGTGCTTATATCATTAATGGGGATTGTGAAAAAAACACAGTATTAAGAGTTACCCCTGAAGTCCATTCTCAAATCTCATTCATGCGATTCTACGGTCCCTCCCTGGCTATCTCTTCATAGAACGCTACCCTCACCTCTGCCCTGGACACTGCATCCTGTTCCAAATATACACCTCAAGGAGAATGCAACCGTGGCACACAAAGTCAACTCGCTCCCTGCAGAGATGCTCCTATTTAGCTGAACGCTGCTGGAGGAAGTCTCGCACCTTATGAGACTTTCTCCATTATAAATTAATCTTGTGTTTGTACAGCGCAGCCCTCACTCTTGCTAAACAATCATACTTTACCTCTCTCATTAGTTCATGCTTCCACAATCCCATTCATCTCTTTGATACCTTCAACTCTCTTCTTCGCCCTGTGTTGGCCACCCTGCAAAGTAAACTTTCAGCTGATAGCTTGCATGCTATTTTACTAATAAGATAAACCAGTTAAGATAACATGTTTCCCCTCTTCCCTCCTCTCTCAACCACACTTGGACCATTCCTTTCCTAGCCTTTAGGCTTTCTCCCCAGCTACTGAACAAGAGCTGGCTGCGCTTTTCTTAACCTCTCACCCCACCGCTTGATCCCGCCTCATCTCGCCTTATCAGATATTTCTCCCCTGGTCTTAAACATGCTACTGTTGTACATGTCTTTAATAAGCCATCACCTGACCTGCCTTCCTTTTCCAATTATCATACCATATTGCTGCTCACTTTTTCCTCAAAGCTTCTAGAAAAACTTGTCTTAATGCATCTATCTTGCTTTCTCAATTTGAACGCTCTCCTCTTCATTCTTGCTTCTACCCCCTACATTATATGAAGACTGCTCTTATTAAAGTAACAAAATGGTCTGCTTAAGGCTAAATCCAGGGGCCACTATTGTATACTAATAATTTTTTGACCACTCTGCTGCCTTTGATCATGTTGATCATGTCCTCCTTCTTCAAACTCTTCAATCCATCTGTCTCTGTGACACTGTTCTCTCGTGATTTTGGTTCTCTCTCTCCCAGCATTCATTCGGTGTCTTTTTTTCTAATGACACCACCACCCCTCATCCTGTCTTGGTAGGAGTCCCACTAGGGTCTGTTCCTGGTCCCCTACACTGCATCTGTTGGCAAACTTATGTAATACCTTTGGATTCCGATACCATCTGTATGCCGATGACACCTAGATATATCTCTTCACCTCTGATCTATTCACTGCTCTCCTAAAACCCATCACCACTTGCCTTTCTTCCATCTGAATGGATGTCCTCCCTCTTCACGAAACTTAATCTCTCTAAAACTGAGCTTCTTGTTTTTCCTCCTCATAATACCGATGTATTCCTATTTCACTCTCCCTGCAAGTTGAGGATTATGAATGTCCTCTGAAATCAAGGTAATGAGTGTGAAAAAACACTAATAAAAGTATAACTACAAAATGGGGCTGGCATTTGTGATATAGTGAAAAGACCATACATCTCAAAATATGACATCTGGAATACTCTGGGATGACTACTTTGTATGCCACAATGGTGGAAAAGTTAATACTAACTTTGGTCAGGGTTTGTAACTAAGTGGCTACTAAAACAGACTGGACATACCCGATTTTGAATAACATTGGTTGTTTACTTTTGCTAATACTATGCCATGATGATAATTTTAATACCTTTGCTGCCATACCGTCTCAAAGGCAAGAGAGGCCCAGCAAACCAATCTGGCAAATGTCAATGTGTAAAAACTGAAATGGGCAGAGGGTGGGCTTGACTGCCATCCTAAACGGTTGCGTGATGGTCGAGAGAATAACTGACTTTATACTTATAAGCTGCCTTGATTTGCGCCTTTATGGGCAATAAGATTACTGAACTTTTCAGGCCTATCAGAGTGGCTCAGATTTTGACAGATGCTTGTTGCTTTGATACCTACAGGGCCGGATTAACATAGGGGCTGATGGAGCTGCAGCTCCAGGCCCATGCCCATGGAATAGCCCCATTAAAATATATATATATATATATATATATATATATATATATAATTATTTTTTTACACACTACTCTTAGGGTTGCCACCTGGCCGGTATTTATTAGAGGCTACCTGGCCGTGCCGGTATTGCAGTAATACCAGCAATACAAATGCGGGTATTTTTCTCAGTATAAATGGAGATTACTCTGCAATACCAGCACCTGGCCAGTAGGGGTGTGTGGAGAGAGGCAGGGATAAGAAGTTACAGCATATAACTGCCTCTCTCTACTACTCACTGATCCATGGGGGAGCAGCTACACAGCACATAGAGTCCAGACAGCAGCTCTACAGCTCAGGTAAATGAGGAAGGGGGGAAAGGCAGCAGGGAGACATGGGGACACTGAGACACTAGGGGACACTATGAGACATGGGGACACTGAGACACTAGAGGACACATGGGGACACTGAGACACTTGGGGACACTGGGAAATATGGGGACACTGTGAGACATGGGGACACTAGAACATAGGGATGCTGTGAGATATAGGGACATTGGGATACACTGAGACATTGGGACATGGAGACACTAAGGACACAGTTTCCCCATGTCTCCCAGTGCCCCATGTCCCCCAGGCAGTGTCCCCATGGCTCCCAGTTTCCTCTAGTCTCCCAGTGTCCCCTAGTCTCTCAGTGTCTGTGTCCATATGTCTCTCAGTGTCCCTAGTGACTCAGTGTACCCATGTCTCCCAGTGTCCCCATGTCTCTCAGTGTCCCTGATGTCCCAATGTCTCCTAGTGTCCCCATGTCTATGTCCACAGTGTCACTGACACTGTGATACATAGGGACACTGAGACACTGGGGGACACTGGTAAACATGGGGACACAGAGACATGGGGACGCTAAAACACAAAGGGGACGCTATGAGACATAGGGACATTGGGATACACTGGGACATTAGGACACGGAGACACTAAGGACACAATTTCCCCATGTCTCCCAGTGCCCCATGTCCCCCAGCCAGTGTCCCCTAGTCTCTGTGTCTGTGTCCCCATGGCTCTCAGTGTCCCCATGTCTATGTCCACAGTATCACTGACACTGTGATACATAGGGACACTGAGACACTGGGTGACACTGGGTGACTTGCCCCCCTAAATATAGTAAAATCACACTTGTATTCAAGCCTGCAGCTGCTGGCTCTGCCCCTATTTGCCTCTGTACTGACTCTGTCTGCTGACATCATCAGAAGTGGTGGTCTGAGCAAATTACAATGCTTCCCCAAAGGATAGACTGAGACTGTCAACTAGGCAGATCAGGGGCAGAGCCAGCACAAGTCAAACATAGCCCTGGCCAATCAGCATCTCCTCCCACAGATAAATTGAATCAATTAAGAAACGTCAGTGTCTGCATGCAGAGGGTGGAGACACTGAATGGCAGTGCTGCACACTAGGCAGTACTGCCCCAGGAAGCACCTCTAGCAGCCATCTGAGTGTTTACTGCAAAAAAACTGAAGGGAATGATTTACTTACCAGAACAAATACAATAAGCTGTACTTGTTCTGGTGACTATAGTGTCCCTTCAAGTTTGGAAGCTTAAGAGGGCTGTATGGGAACAAAACTTGTGTGGACTGGCTGACAATAAAATTAGTTAAGGTAATGCAGACTTTGGTCTCTCTAACACTGTGGCATGTCCCCTTTCTTCTACATCCACCTTTTCTCTGTCCCAGACTATATACCAGGAACTTCTGCTAGTAAGAAGGTAAGGAGACAAGTGGACATGTGAGTGCAAGGGGACAATCCTTAGAAAGCACGTCATTTGATGCATTTATGCCAAGCTCGGGGTGCTGCCTGCATAGCATGCCCTTAGTTGGACAGCCTGCATGATTGGCAGACAACCTGACATGCATTCATGCCAGGCTGGCCTTCCAATTCTTTGGACAGACATGCCCCCTTTTTAGGCATGTTCGCCTCTTTTGGCAGGTCTGGTCACGTGATTTGCGCCAGTGGCCCACCCTTTTACCCTGCCCATTGACTTCCTGCTTCAATGGACACTGCTGTTAGGGGGTATGGATTTACTTGAAATATGGAAGCATAAATTAGAGAGATTAGCATAGGGTATGTATTTTCTTATAGCTGCATCCTTTGAGTTTCCCTCCAGCACCATCTGCATCAGATACATGACGCTTGGGAGGTATGATTGTTTTTGTGTTTTTGGTCGATAATATTCTCTAAGTAGGCCCATCATAATTGTCAGCACCAGGCCCATTAATATGGCCCTGGATACCTGCTCCCATCATGACAGTGAGGGATATCCTGGTAATTACCAATGGTGTTGCAAAAACCCCATCAACTCTTCAAGCATATGGTGTGACATAATCACTAAGATGGTGGATGCCTTGTGCTTCTCCATAAATGGTGGCTTACTACCTTCTACTCTGGACAGGCTTGATGCTCTATTTGCTGCTTTGTGGCTGAGGCTCTACAGTGGCCTGCATTCTTCCATGCTGGAGATCAACAGAGATACTCTGACTCAAGCATCCACCAGCCTGCAGCCCATGTAGGGCTCAAGATCCCATGCATGGAGGAAGGCCTATGCTGCTCAGTGAATCCTTCAGACATTAAAGGGCCCACTGTGCGCTGGTCCCGGAAACACGCCATGGCCTTTACCCTTTTCTAGGCAAGGGTCTTAAACAGGGGATTCCCCTCTATACCACCAACACCCTGATGATAGCCATGGGAGAAGAGGATATTGACATTGCTTGAAAAGCAGACACGGCTTTAAAAACCTCTATGCCAGTGGTTGGTGGGGCATGGTTCCACACTGCATGATAGACAGGACTGGTTAGAGTAGTGCTATTGTCAGCCTTGCTGCCTGAGAGCGGACCTGTGGTTTACTTCACATGCACGGGATGGATTCCTAACAGTGTTCTTCCTTAATCTTCTCTCTGAGCCTCGTGCCCGGCCTCTCGACAAGGTGTTGGCTGACAGATTTATCTTACTAAAAATGTTCGACTGTTCTTAATAAAAGGTCTGCTATTTACTATGCTCAGCAACAGTTATATATAACCATGCATTTCTATTATTATTTTATTACTCCACAACAAAGCAAACCCCTGTCACTTACTTACAGTTTGGGCTGATTTAGGGTTTCTTGCAACTCCTTTCACATAGCAAGTTTGCCATATGTATGTCTATGTCCTAACATTGCTTACCTTTCTTTGGCTATTTCTATTCGAATGTTTAAATGTGGTATTTGTGTTTAATTCAAGCTGAACCAACAAGTATATTGCGGTGACTGTTTATCAGTGTGTTAATATCCTTACAAAACTGCATGTGAAATCTTTGTATAACATTTAATTTTCTTATAATTTTAAAATGATGTATTTGTGTTCTCTGCTAATCGAGCAGAATGTTGGCACCTGTTTATCTGTATAATGCTACTTTTGCAAACTTGGCAGCATAATCTTTGTATATCTCATTAAAAAAAGATTGAAAAAACAAAAAACACTGAAATGGGAAAGCCTCATATTTGACCCTGTAACTTTCCAAAATACCATGAGACATGTACATGGCAGTCATTGTTGTACTCGTGGGACATGACAGCATACAAATGTGTGGGGGGTTTTGTTGCAGTAAAATCTAGCAGTATTATGACATTCACAGTTAAAATGCCGTGACATTTCTTAATTTCTCACACAATTTTAGATTATTCCTATTAAATTGTGTTCCGTATATAAATATTTGATGTGTCATTAAAGCCCTATTTCTCCTGAACAAAATGATATATTTGTGCACTAAATAAGAAAGCAGTAAATTAGGGTTGAACAGACATATAGCTCAAATTCTAGGTTTTGTTTTGGTTCAGAATTTGGACATTTGCCTCTGTCCTTAAGAGGTTAAATAATGTTGTGTACATGATTGTGAATATTTATGCTCCAAAGAACACCAAAAGAACTTTCTACATAAAGTCTTAACTAAACTGACATCCTTACAACAGGGTGTAACCATAATATGTGGAGACATTAAAGGACGTCTTAACAACTCTCTCTTACAAGACAGCTCTGTTGTTTCAAAAGTGGAGGATATACAGTGAGAACACTTCCAACACTTACAGTGACAACACTTACAGTGAGAACACTTACAGTGAGAACACTTCCAATCCAAACCAATAACACCCAAGGAATGTCTCTGTTGTCGGCGTGGCAAATTCACAAAACAGTACTACACGGTGCAATGCAATGCAAAAAACCTATCTCACACAAAAATTCCACATATCCTAATAGTGACAGATGATACCAGAAAAGTAATGTAATTCCTACGCTACATTAACACTAACCATTAACTTAAGTTGTGATGAGACTAAACACAATAAAAGTTCTCTTTTGTCTTATTTTATAGATGTGGCAATTTCAAGAGAAATAGGCACTTGGAAAAAGCTCCTGGCTGTTGAGCACAATCAGGAAAGTTGCCCCCCTCACTAGTTTTGACTGCTCACTCAAAGCAGAAATTAGGGTTTCTCATAAGAAGCATCAGTTTCAATGGTTCTCTAAAAGTGGATCATGGTAATTGCCGCTCATGTGCCCTGAGTCCTCTATGAGAGGTATTGGATTGGCCAGGTGGATCATCCCTAATGAGTTGGGGTTGAAGTGAAAATGCAGTGAGAAGATAGTCTCGACACTGAATTAAATGTATGCAAGTTATTTTGCAGAAGAACAGTGGGAAGGAGCCTAAATCTAATATGTGAAGAAACACTCTACCATTACAAACAAATGCATTCATCATGCTGGGCTGTTTCTTTCACAAATTTTACAATATAGGGGGGAAACAACTTCCACCCACCATGCACTTAAGATCCACTCTCCAAACCTCCAAAGTATTGATTATACCGGCATAAGAGAGTGGGCTTACATGTTTTTTATGTTTCACTGTGGCAGGTTCATACAATGTATGATCATATACTGTAACTAAATCCCCATGATATTGATTTATCAGGTTTTTTAAAAAAATATTCTGGGCTTTAAATTTAGTCTGAAGTGGGGTATTCCAAATGTTATACGTTATAAATATTAGTCATCAGCAGCACCCTTATAAGATGCGTATATTAAGGTGAACGATGTCTTCCTTTTCTGTATATAATATGAGTGCATTAGCTAAGCATTCCTGATTTTTCACCCCTCCGTGTCTTAGATGCTTTATTCCAGAGCCATGCTTAACAACAACTCATAACAAGCTTTCGAATGCTGCTGTCTTACCAAATATACTATTGATATTGCATATGATATATAATGGTTTCCCATTATTAGCCTATTTTTTTAAGTATTTTATTTTATTTATTTATTTTTTTAGAGATCATGGTTTTAGAGATTATTTTCATAGTTAAAATACTCTGAACAGGTGTGTATTTCAACTTGCTGCATGAAAATATCAATATCACTATTGAAATGATCCTGCAAGAAAGGAAAGAAGATCAAACAGTTTAATTCATGGCACTGCCCGATTATTTAGTATATAAATCTAGTCTAACCCTGTTCATATTTATAATATTACAAATAATAGATACTTCCCTCTAGACAATACATAAGAGTAGCATATCTATTAATCAGATGCCTTCATGTGGCATATGCCATTCTGACAGTAAATAGAATATATACAAAACGCGAATGCACAATTACTTTGATTGGACATTCTATGTTTCATATTTATTACTTATGCCCCACATTTTTGAAATATTTTCTTTTCTCTCAACTGGTTGATGTTTAATTTTATATCTATATTGTTACAGATTGTTTTCCTGTTTCTGTATGTTTGCTGCTTTTGTCATGTGTAATCTTAACTTTTCGTATTTTTCCCCCTATCGGCACATTAAACTAAAAAGATGTTGGCAACAGATGTAGGAGGTCAAACAAAGTTGTTGCTTTTTTCCATTCTAAACAGAAATTAGAATTATCATAATTATATCTAAAGCATCATTACATTCCACATGCTTGTAAAATAGGTGGACAGGACATTCAAATGAATTCACAGCTTGTAGATTTTAGACATCTCCTAGACTGTAAGGTCATATGAGCATGACCTGCTTCATCTTTTGTTTCTCTCCTAATAATATGGTAAATGATTTACTTGTATTCCCATTGTAAAATTGTAGTGCTGTAGAACAGGATGGTGCTATAAAAACGATGAGAATAAAATTAATGAACAAAAGGTACCAAGTAGGCTTTGTTCAAACAATTTAGAATCTAATGACAATAAAATTACACAAAAGTTAGCATGCTATTCAAAATAAAAATTAATTGGATTACTAGTACTAGCAATACAGTACGAAATACGTAGATTACTTGAGTGGAGAATAAAGTAGGGATTAATAAAAAAGGGAGTTGGGGTAGGGAAGAAAAAATAATTGGTTAGTTGATATGCTGTCCTACCCGCTTGCTTTCTGATGGATTTTTTACAAGATGAAAGAGTTGGGGAAAGTCTAATTGACAGGGGGAAGGAATTATTTTAGAATTGAGCATTAGTAAAGCATTGAAAGTGTTAGTTGGAAGTACTAGTGGGAACAGAGGAAATTTTAATGACACTAATAAAATAGGCATGTGTGCTAGCACAAAAAAAAACATATGGTAAATTCTGAAAGAGATTTTATGATGTATGCAAATGCAGTGATCAACTGCAATGAACAAATATGACTTAGTCATCCTACATTGCTGGCTGAAGCACCCTGATTATAAGATGCAAATTCTTATCAGAGCAAATATATGCAATTTCTGCTCATTACAGAAGAGGTTCATATGTTTATTTCTAATTTTCAGAATTAATAGTCACTATAAATATTTAGTGGTTACCTGTGCCAATGAGCTGTTCCCGAAATCTTATTATTAAATCCTCTATCATTTGCTTTATCTCTGGTTAAATATGATGTAATGTGAGGTAAACATGGCTTTGACCAGTCACATTATGCAATATGCATTGCATCACAATAGTGTGAAAATATACAAGTGCAGAAGATAACATAAAATTACTACCGGTAATTATTTCTTTAACATGAAGGAAAGCACTCAGCGTTTTTAAATTAAACAAATAACTGCTTAATTTTAACCCCTTAAGGACCCCCAATTGTACAAGTTCTAATCAAAACAATTTTTGCAAATTTTGCAATTTAAGTCTATTCAACCATAATTCACCTCTTTCATATTAAGTGCACCCACGCGTATTATATATAATTTTATTCAGGAGAAACAGTGTGTTTATTTCACATCAAATGTTTAGATATGAAACATAATTTAATATGAATAAAATCTAAGAAAGTGTGAGAAATAAAGAAATTGTATTTTTTACATCTGCATGGCATTTTAACTGCAATAAAATACACATATTCATGTTCAGTAATGTCTCACGAGTACAAAAGTACCCCTAATGTACAGGTTTTATGGGTATTTGGAAAGTTACAGGGTACAATATAGCACCTTTGCTTTTTCAGCTTTTAAACATTGAACTTTGCCAGATTGGTTTGGTGGGCCATTGTTGCATTTGTGACCATATAGCAGCACAGGAATGAAAATTGACCCCATCAATACCATTTGCGAAAGTAGACAACCCAGGGTATAGCGGAGCTGCAATATTAAATCCCAAGATCTCCGCTGGTATAGAAGGTAATCCAAAATAAAGCGCTGGAAAAGAAGGCAATATCCCAAATCCCCCAGTAACCAGACGAAACACAGTTCAGGGAGTCAACTGACAATTAGTGATGTCCCAAACGGTTCGCTGGCAAATAGTTCCTGGCGAACATAGCTTGTTCGCGTTCACCGCGGACGGCGAACATATGCGATGTTCGATCCGCCCCCTATTCTTCATCATTGAGTAAACTTTGACCCTGTACCTCACAGTCAGCAGACACATTCTAGCCAATCAGCAGCAGACCCTCCCTCCCAGACCCTCCCACCTCCTAGACAGCATACAATTTAGATTAATTCTGAAGCTGCATTCTTAGATAGAGGAGGGAAAGTGTTTTTTTGTATTATTTTTTTTTTGTGTGTTTATTATACATTATCCTCCATAGCCAGTAAGCTGTGTTTATTATACATTATCCCCCATAGCCAGTAACCTGTGCTTATTATACATTATCTCCCCCATAGCCAGTAACCTGTGCTTATTATACATTATCTCCCCCATAGTCAGTAACCTGTGTTTATTATACATTATCGTCCCATAGCCAGTAACCTGTGTTTATTATACATTATCCTCCCATAGCCAGTAACCTGTGTTTATTATACATTATCCCCCCATAGCCAGTAACCTGTGCTTATTATACATTATCTCCCCCATAGCCAGTAACCTGTGCTTATTATACGTTATCTCCCCCATAGCCAGTAACCTGTGTTTATTATACATTATTCCCCCATAGCCAGTAACCTGTGCTTATTATACACTATCTCCCCCATAGCCAGTAACCTGTGCTTATTATACATTATCCCCCCACAACCAGTAACCTGTGTTTATTATACATTATCCCCCCATAGCAAGTAACCTGTGTTTATTATACATTATCCTCCCATAGCCAGTAACCTGTGTTTATTATACATTATCCCTTCCATTGACAGTAACCTGTGTTTATTATACATTATCCCCCCATAGCCAGTAACCTGTGTTTATTATACATTATCCCCCATAGTCATTTATCGTTGGACCTAGGCAGCATGATGTCTTGGGCCGGCCCAAAGAGTGAGTGAGTGAATAATATAATATATGTGTTCAGAAACATATTAGTAATATATGTAAATCGGGTTCATGCAAAGAGGGTGAAAAGGTATTAAAGAAAAACACACTTATTGCATCAAATTTACAAAGCCAAACTTTTAAAAGCTTTCCTCATTTCTTTCTCGGGATGAGGAATATTTCGGTTGTATAATATGCACTGGAGTGTCAGTGTTGAAGTAGACCGAAGCTGCCCCTATTATAAATGAAAGACCCGAGACATGGATACAACCCAATCTTAGGCGTCAGGGCCGGACTGGGAGAAAAATTTGGCCCGGGCATTTTTTAGCACAGCGGCCCACTAAGAAGAGGGCGGGGCAGAGGAGGTGACAAACACGCCCCCTCTCAAAGTGAGCATGTTGGTTCAATGCTCTTCCAGGGCAGACCATGCACAGAGCTCTGCTGAAGAGCTCTAGCATGAGAAAAAAGCCCTGTATTTGTTCTGCACAGCGCAAGCAAATTTAATAACATGCTTGCACTGTGTTTCCTTGCAATTTGTCTCTGGTGTCTATAAATGGATACCATGAGACAAAAAAGAGTACTGTGCATGTGTTTGGAGCCTGCTTGTGGTATTGCGCGTGTGTAGAGTGAGCTGATTGTGGTGTGGTATTGTGTAATAAGGTTGGTTTTAGTCATGTTGTGTTTGTGGTGTAATGTGATGCATATGTGGCTAGGGGCTGTAGAGAATGTGTGTGTATAGGGGATATAGCAAGTGTGTGCATACAGGCTATAGTGGGTGTGTGTGTATGTGTGTGTGTATAGGTGATGTAGTGTTTGTAGAAAGTATGTGTTTATGGGTGTAGTATGTGTTTGCTTACAAGGAATCTGTGTGCGTATGTATGTATGTATGTATATGTGTATATATATATATATATATATATATTTGGAAGTAGTGTGTATGTAAGGGGTGCAGTATGTGTGTGTGAGGGGTGCTGTGTGTGTGAGGGTGCGGTGTGTGATGTGTGTGAGAGTGATGTGTATGATGTGTGTGAGAGTGCTGTGTATGATGTGTGCGAGAGTACTGAGTGTGGGAGTGCTGTGTGTGATGTGCGTGACAGTGCTGAGTGTGATGGGTGTGAGCGTGTGTGTGATGGATGCTGTGTGTGAGGGGTGCTGTGTGTGATGCGTGTGGTGTGTGAGGGTGCGGTGTGTGATGTGTGTGAGAGTGCTGTGTATGATGTGTGTGAGAGTGCTGTGTATGATGTGTGTGACAGTGCTGTGTATGATGTGTGTGACAGTGCTGTGTGTGATGGGTGTGAGAGTGCTGTGTGTGATGGGTGTGAGAGTGCTGTGTGTGATGGGTGTGAGAGTGCTGTGTGTGATGTGTGTGAGAGTGCTGTGTATGATGTGTGTGAGAGTGCTGTGTATGATGTGTGTGAGAGTGCTGTGTATGATGTGTGTGAGAGTGATGTGTGTGAGAGTGCTGTGTATGATGTGTGTGAGTGCTGTGTATGATGTGTGTGAGAGTGCTGAGTGTGATGTGTGTGACAGTGCTGTGTGTGACAGTGCTGAGTGTGATGTGTGTGAGAGTGTTGTGTGTGCTGTGTGTGACAGTGCTGAGTGTGATGTGTGTGAGAGTGCTGTGTGTGACAGTGCTGAGTGTGATATGTGTGTGTGAGAGTGCTGTGTGTGCAGTGTGTGACAGTGCTGAGTGTGATGTGTGTGAGAGTGCTGTGTGTGACAGTGCTGAGTGTGATGTGTGTGTGTGAGAGTGCTGTGTGTGCTGTGTGTGACAGTGCTGAGTGTGATGTGTGTGAGAGTGCTGTGTGTGACAGTGCTGAGTGTGATGTGTGTGTGTGAAAGTGCTGTGTGTGCTGTGTGTGACAGTGCTGAGTGTGATGGGTGTGAGAATGCTGCTGTGTATAAATGTTAGAATGGATTGTGTGTGTGTGTGGGGGGTAAATAAACAAATAATATAACAGGCATAATGTCCCCCCCCCTCCCTTCTTACCTTTTAGCCTGGGAGGGGGGGACCGGCATTGTGGTATCTGGGAGGGGGGGACCGGCACTCTTTCATCCCTGGTGGTCCAGTGGTGAGTGAACTCTAGCCCGCGGGCTAGAATTCACTCTCGCGAGATCCGGTCGTTGCCATGGCAACGCTCCGGATCTCGCGAGAGGAACCCGGCGGAGCTGCAAGATAGAGTTCCTCTGCTGGTAGGCTGGCTCCTTCCCTCCCTCCCTCCCCAGCCGGTGGCCGCGTTGGACTGCAGGTGGGCCGGTGAGGGAGATCTTTGATCTCCCCACCGGCCCGCCATGGACTACTGCAGGGCCGGCGATAGGATAGTGCCGGCCCTGCATAGACCGGCAGGGGAGATCCTGTGACCTCCCCTGCCGGCCTCGGCCCCTGGCCACCGCGGCCCACCGGGCATTTGCCCGGTGTGCCCGATGGCCAGTCCGGGCCTGTTAGGCGTAGTGTTCTGCTGTAGAAGATGAATTTAGCCGTAGTCAGAGGGATTCAGTGAGAGTAGTGGTGAAATGTGTGTGGCATGACTAAGTGTGGGTAAGTAAGGGTCAAGTATTTAAACTGGGCACTAGTTCTAGGTGGGATAAAGTGGTATAGCGGATGGATGAGTAGTTTGGTTCGTTTTAGAGGTTTGTATAGAAAGTATATAGTGATCATGATTTTTAGCGATATCCAATATTTTTAAGGGGGTCTCAAACAGACATAAAATGCTATATAAAATTTGTGGGAATATCGAATAGTCGTGTACAGTAAATAAGAGAGGGCTCAGAATATCAAACCATCGATCGGTAACCTGGATGAAGTAGGGGGTCTATCTGTTTTATTAAATACGCTGTAATATGCTTTTAATGGGATAGGACGTTAGGAAAGGTGTGTGATTGGGATAAGTGGTTGTGGTTGTATTTACCTCATCCTGGGACCGACCTGGCTCCTAAGCTTGAGCCGTGCATGGCTGGATCACTCCTGCTTCCACACGAGCAGCATGCGGCTTGATCTCCTCTTCTGACTTAGCCGCGTGCACTGACCGCAGTGATCGGTCATGTGGCCCGCCTGGCACTAGGAGCATGGCTCGAGTCACGAGCTCGCTCTTAAAGGGGCAGTGGGAGCCAAAAGTTGATTCAGGCTCCCATTGGCCCACGTCATTCCAGCACCCCCACACACAAACGTTTTGGGGGCACAATAGCTTGCATTTAAAAAAAAAAAACTTTTTTGACTCTAATATAATAGCAGTCAGTTTCCTTCACACGTGTGCGTTTCAGGGCCTGCCAGGGCACAGTGTCACACCAGTGCAACTCATATCTGGTGTAACAGTAGTGTACATTGAAAAAAAAAAATACAGGGGGCTTGTTGTCACCTTTCGGGGACCCTTGGTGTTGTACGTGGCTGGGTGGAGGAAGAGACCTTCAATGACATCAGTGAGGACAAGGAACGGAACATGGCTAGCTTGGTATGCAACCTTGTGCAAATGGGGAGTTTGCGGTTGTGCAAATGGACTGTTTGCAGTTGTTTGCGGTGCGTTAAACGGGGAGTTTGGTCTGTCACTGTGAAGCGGGCGTAACCCTTACACTACCTGATCGATACAACATCATACCTGATGTTTTAAAGCATGTTATTCCAAACAATTTAGAAATGTTAGGTGATTTATGCCCTTTATGGATTAAAACCAGACTCTGCATCAACTATGTAATTTTCCATGGGAGTTTTGCCATGGATCCCCCTCCAGCATGCCACAGTCCAGGTGTTAATCCCCTTGAAACAACTTTTCCATCACTATTGTGGCCAGAAAGAGTCCATGTGGGTTTTGAAATTCGCCTGCCTATTGAAGTCTATGGCGGTTCGCCGGGTTCGCCTGTTCGCGAACATTTGTGGAAGTTCGCGTTCGCCATTCGGGAACGGAAAATTTTATGTTCGCGACATCACTACTGACAATTTTTATTCACGGCTCCAGGAGTTGCCTGTCAACTGTCAACTTTATTCACGGCTCCAGGAGTTAACTGACAATTTTATTCACGGCTGTTAGCCTATGCATGCTCTCTATTCTAAAACCCACTAATACATTTTTACACCAGGTTAACACAGCTATTTCAGACAACCTTTAAATGTTCTGCAATATGACCTAAAGTGGCTAGGTTTGCCACACAGGGTACTAAAAATAGGGTATGCCCAGGCTTTTTTAGTAGCCACTTAGTCACAAATCCTGGCCAAAATTAGCGTTTATATTTGTTTTTTGCATTTTTCACAAAAACAAACACTTCATTTTCACCAATGATATCATCAGGACTATATTTTTGAATGCTCTAAAACACACATATTTGTGTTCAGCGAATTCTCGAAAATATAACTGTACCTCACATGTCCAGATTTTATTGTGTTTTGGCAAGTTACAGGATCAAATTAGAAAACACTAAAAAGCACAACCTAAAAAGTACAAAGGGAGACCAATAGTGCAGACTGAAAATTAAAAACACATAATATAAAAAACTAAAATACACTCACAAACAAACGTAAAAAGTAGGCAGGGTATAATCGGTCTTCTTCAAATGCTTCTTCCCTTCTCAGTAGTGGAAACAGATGCTTAAAATGAAGCACAAAGACAGACCATAGTGTATAGCTGTATAATATTAAAGATAAAGCTTTATTGGACACACTTACAAAATAATAGTAGTAAAAGGGCCCTTCAAATCAAAATCGATGTCTTTCACCAAAGGAACGATTTCATCATCCAAAATTTCAGAGACACGAGAGATGAGGTCCACAGTAAAAAAATATAATATGAATAAACAAAGCTTGCCACCCTACGCTTTTCGTCTGTTAAGACTATCAGGTTTCCTTATTTTTCGCGCTTCAAAGAGGCGCGTGCGCTCCAAGCCTCTTTTTCGCAAACCCGGAAGTCCCAGTTCGTCTGTGTCTGGAACGCAAATGCGTTCCACTCCGTCGGAAAGCAGGAAGTGAAGTTCTCAGTAGGTGCGAATACAACTCAGTCCCTCCACAACCGGAAAACAAAATTAGAAATGGAATGCATATGCGTTCCAAATGCCGTTTTCTAATTTTGTTTTCCGGTTGTGGAGGGACTGAGTTGTATTCGCACCTACTGAAAAATAAGGAAACCTGATAGAGGAGATTTTCTACAGCTGGTTCCGATCGAAGAAACCTCCAGGACTGGCTGATTGTTTTTAAGGCAGGGTATTTAAGTGTTTTGAATGTATGTATTATGTGTATATTGATGCCACAAGCCCCTGATGAAGTCTTAACAGACGAAACGCGTAGGGTGGCAAGCTTTGTTTATTCATATTATATTTTTTTACTGTGGACCTCATCTCTCGTGTCTCTGAAATTTTGGATGATGAAATCGTTCCTTTGGTGAAAGACATCGATTTTGATTTGAAGGGCCCTTTTACTACTATTATTTTGTAAGTGTGTCCAATAAAGCTTTATCTTTAATATTATACAGCTATACACTATGGTCTGTCTTTGTGCTTCATTTTAAGCATCTGTTTCCACTACTGAGAAGGGAAGAAGCATTTGAAGAAGACCGATTATACCCTGCCTACTTTTTACGTTTGTTTGTGAGTGTAACAGAGGGCTTTCACAACGATGTTGTAGCCGGTTCGTGAGTACGGAACGTAGTTCAATAATCCAGCGTCGATCAGCTGGTGCGGTCGGATTAAATAAGGAGACCGTGTTATAAAGGGGTGTGGCTAGGCTCCGTGGAACCAGGAAGTAAGAGGATACCATAGTTAAGGCATGACAGTACCCTCTCCTTAATGAGCAGCCTCTGGGTGCTATTGACTTGGTTTAGAAGGGTAACGCTTGTGAAATTTGGAAATCAATTTGTCAGCATGAACGACAGAGGAGTTTTCCCATGTATCTTCATCAATTCCATATCCTTTCCATCTGATGAGGTATTGTAAAGAGCCACGATGGATCCTTGAATCCAGTATACTTTGAATTTCGTATTCTTCTTCACCCTGGACCAATATGGGATCAGGAGAAGTAGTGACATTTCTTTGGAAAGGGTCAGGATGATGAGGCTTTAGCAAGGACACATGAAAAACAGGATGTAGCTTCAAAGTAGGTGGAAGTTTCAATTTAACAACATTACGGTTGATAACCGATATTATTGGAAAAGGACCAAGAAAAAGGGAACTTAACTTCTTTGATGGACGGTTTGTAGAGATGTTCCTTGAGGAAAGCCAGACAAGATCACCGATTTTATAAGAGGGTGAAGGTTGTCTTTTTGTATCAAAAATCTTCTTTTGATTGGAGGAGGCCAATTCTAGATTTTCATGCAATTTCTTGAATAAAGAGGACATATGAGAGATTTGATTTGAATCGGAGAGGTTAGATGAAGAAACTGTCTGAGCAGGAAATGAGGAGTGATGAAATCCATAATTGGATAAAAATGGAGTCATTTTGCTGCTGGTATGAAAAGAGTTATTGTATGCGAATTCTGCCATGGGTAACCATGTTATCCAATCGTCTTGTAAGTGAGAACAATAACATCGTAGATATTGCTCTAAGCATTGGTTGACTCTTTCAGTTTGTCCATCTGTTTGAGGATGATATGCAGATGATAGTTTACGTTGGATATGAAGAGTAGCACATAATGCGTTCCAGAATTTGGAAGTAAACTGAGTTCCTCGGTCTGAAATGATTTCGTCTGGCAGTCCATGAAGTTTAACTATGTTGTCAAGGAATATTTTTGAAAGTTCAGAGGATGAGGGTAACTTCTTTAAAGGAATAAAATGATACATTTTCGTGAAGCGGTCTACTACCACTAAAATGGTGGTATGATGGTGAGAAGGAAGTAGTTCCACCAAGAAGTCCATAGAAATGGATTGCCAAGGTCGTTCAGGAATCGGTAAATTCAATAATTGACCGAATGGTTGATGATGGACATGTTTGGATCTTTGGCATATAGAACAAGATTTGACATAAGATTCAATAGTTTGGTCTTGACGAGGCCACCAATAGTATCTTTTAGACAATTCAAGGGTCTTTTTTATACCTGGATGACCTGCCAGAGGAGAATCATGAATAAATTCAAGTACTTTAATTCTGAAAGAGGGAGGTACATAAATCCGGTCTTTGAAATAGTAGAGACCGTTTTTCTTGGATAATTTAATTGATTTAGGAAGTTCAAGAGCATCTTCACTGAGATCTTTAATGTCGTCAATAAGAGAAGATAAGATTCCAATGACTGTAGGCGGAGGAGGTTCAAATATAGTGTCTTTATGGATCCTGGAAAGGGCATCAGCCTTTTTGTTTCTAGACCCAGGTCTAAAGACGATTTGGAAATTGAACCGGGAAAAAAAGAGATTCCATCTTACTTGTCGAGCAGACAGTGTTTTATTGGAGTGAAGATATTCGAGATTTTTATGGTCAGTATATACGATTAAAGGGGTCTGAGCACCTTCAAGAAGGTGTCTCCAGGTTTCTAAAGCCACTTTGATACTTAATAATTCTTTTTCCCCTATAGGATAATTATTTTCGGCAGGAGATAATGATCGTGAGAAGAAGGCGACAGGATGAAGAGGTTCTTGAGGAGTTTTATGTTGAGAAAGGACAGCTCCAATTGCAATTTCCGAAGCATCCGTTTCAAGGACATAAAGATATGAAGGATTTGGAAGTTGAAGAACAGGAGCTGTTATAAACTTTCTCTTTAATTCATTGAAGGCAGTTTGAGCCTTCTCGTTCCAATTGAAGGGATGTTTTTTACTGTTAAGTTGATTGAGTGGGTGAGCTATCTCAGATTAGTTTTTAATAAATTTTCTGTAGAAGTTGGCGAACCCTAGAAATCGCTGCAATTCTTTTACTGTAGAGGGAACAGGCCAGTTGATGATACAATCGACTTTTGAATTATCCATACTTATTGAATGAGGGGAAATAACATAACCTAAGAAGGTTATTTCATTGACTTGAAAAATACATTTTTCGGGTTTAGCGAATAGTTTGTGAGTTCTGAGTCTGGATAACACCCATCTGACATGTTTTCTATGTTCATCAGGAGTGTTGGAGTATATGAGAATATCATCTAAATAAATGATAACACAGACGTCTTCGGTTCTTCTCTTCAGGAGTGAGAGGACTTCTTATTACCCCTATTTCCATAGGTTCGCTTGGTAAGGAAGTCTTTTCAGGAGCTTTTGAGGGAGTGAAAGGTTTGCGGTCTTTAGAATGTAAGAGGGCTTTTTCGGCCTTTCTTTCTCTTAATCTTCTGTCAATGCTGATTGATAAGTGAATTAGAGCGTTCAAAGTAGTAGGGAGTTCTGTTCTAGATAGTTCATCTTTTACAGCTTCAGATAAACCAATTCGAAATTGGTTGCGCAATGTGATGTCATTCCATTGCGTTTCTACTGCCCATCTTTTAAATTCAGCAATGTAATCTTCAACGGGTCTATGTCTTTGCTGTAGAGTTCTGATTGTTAAATCAGCTGTTGCTTGTTTGTTAGGATCTTCATAGAGAAGAGACATGGCTTCAAAAAATTCATCCAGTGAGTCTAAGATGGGGTCATCGTTTTCCAGAAAGGAATGGGCCCATGACATAGGTTCACCTCTTAGAAAGGAAATAACCGAACAAACCTTTGTTCTTTCTGTAGGATAAGATCTAGGTTTCAAAGCAATTAATAGTTTGCAAGAGTTGAGGAACTCCCTGTATTTAGAACGATCTCCAGAGAACTTTTCAGGGTTACATACAGCAGGATCACTAGCCGAGTGCAGAATAGTATGAGGAGTATGAGTTTGTAAATCTCTGACATAAGTGAGAATTCTTTCGTTAGTAACTTGCAGGTCTTGCACACCTTGGGCTAGTGTATCAACTCTTTGATTCAGCGTAGTTATCGTAGAATCGAAATCTGCTGGATCCATTACAAGGGCTGGATTATTCTGTCACGTCTAAACATTTGTTATGAAGGAACACAACTGCAGATTTCTTATAGTTTGAATATTTATTATAAAAAGTAAAAGGTATTGACTTTAAGTCCAATTTACAGGTACTGTAGCTTTAATTAGTAAACGATAACTGAAGTCCACAATTACAGGCACTGTAGCTTTAAGTAGTAAACAATAACTGAAGTCCACAATTACAGGCACTGTAGCTTTAAGTAGTAAACGATAACTGAAGTCCACAATTACAGGCACTGTAGCTTTAAGTAGTAAACGGTAGTAATTAGCAGACACTGAATCAGAAAGAGTCTCTTAGTAGTATTAGGTGATAAGAAGTTACAATAGCTGTTCCATAGGATTTAACTGAAGCAAGACAGATGCAGCTAACTGATATAGAGTATGAGTTGAAGTTAGCTGTAACTGGTTTGTTTTATCGAAGGACTTTGGAGACAGGAAATAACAGCTTGAGATGCAACGCTTATCACAGAGGTTTTACTTAGCTTCCGGCACATAGAACACTGGTTCCCGAGATCTCCTCAGAGGCGGTTATCAGGAGTGAAGAGAGTTCAGCTTTAGTCGTGGATGAGGAGAGGTGAAGGGAACTTGAAGTCTTCCAGTCCGGTCCAGTAACAGAGAGCTTTCACAACGATGTTGTAGCCGGTTCGTGAGTATGGAACGTAGTTCAATAATCCAGCGTCGATCAGCTGGTGCGGTCGGATTAACTAAGGAGACCGTGTCATAAAGGGGTGTGGCTAGGCTCCATGGAACCAGGAAGTAAGAGGATACCATAGTTAAGGCATGACAGTGAGTCGGACAGGATTATGTGACAGGGTAAGTGTAGGTTGCTGCCATCTTGAACAATGCATTGCAATTAATGCTCGTCAACTGCACTGATCATAAAGCAATTGGGTCATGGAGGGAGACCCTCCAGGGACTGTTCAGACCCCAGAGTTCTCCCAATCGCCAGAACCAGTAAGAAAATCACTGTGATAGCTTGATTGCTCAGCTGCAGAGTTCTACGTGGACTTATGGGATATTTGCAGTGTTGTCAGTGATCCGAGGTGCAATTACTCACCATGGCTCTATTTATAAGAAACGGCATGCCAGACATCTATAGCGCTGATGCACTTGAAGAGGCAAAAAAAGCACATCCCCAAATTAGATTTCTTACTGACATAAGATCACAACTACAACAACGCCATCTGGACTACTACGAATGCGATTATAGGAAACTTAAACATATTATATGCAAGGCAAGAAAGCAGGCAAACTCCAAGCATCCAAACTTATAGCCAAACAGCTCCACTCCAAGATCCCATATTTACACAACCATGACAGCTCAAGGAACTTCCAACCCAGAACTAACTGTAAAGCAATTTGCCTTCTTTATCACAAATTACACAACTTCTAAAAAGACCCAAACACAGACTCACCGATAGTGACATTGAGGCATTGTTGTATGATGCTTCTCTTACCCAGGTGACAACTTAACAGGCCACCTGGACTGCTCCACTACCACGGATGATTAGTTCCAGGCAAATAAATCCTTGCCAGCCCACAAAGCCTCTGAAGCAGATGGGTTTTCTAAGATGTATTAATGTCAGTTTGTAGACACATTGGTTCCTCATCTGTTTGACTTATTTAACTAATTTCATACTACAGGTTTCCATTCCTAAAGAAATGTTTATAGCAATGATCATTGCCCTCCTGAAACTGGGAAAGTTCCCTGACACCTGTGTTAATTTCCATCCCATTTCGCTCCTAAACTCTGACTTTAAATTGTACGCATAGATCTTGGCCATCTGATTATACCATATTCTGCCCTTGATGGCATGGTTTTGTCCCTCACAAGTAGGTTTCCAACAACACCCGCAGAGTACTCAACCTTATTGACATAATTAGGGACAAAAAAATATCTCCAGTGTGCTGGTTGCATTAGACACCAAGAAGGCATTTGACCACTGAAATTATATGAAAAATGTCCTACTCATAACATATTATGTCTCTGTGTTTTAGATGTTCAGACCTGGAATACCTCTGTTATTTCTTCTACAACCATTTTTCTATAAAAACAAATAAATGATACAATGGGGAAATAAATACACACATATTTGCTGGACTTTCTGGAAAGCTGAATTGCCAATATTTGACAATGAGTTAGCGCACAATCTTTTTTGAAAGCTCTCCAATTGGAAAGTACAGAAAAATAAGAAATTATAATTATAACCTATTATTAACCTTATAGATGTACCGTATATACTCGAGTATAAGCCGAGTTTTTCAGCACATTTTTTGTGCTGAAAAACCCCAACTCGGCTTATACTCGAGTCAATAGTCTGTATTATGGCAATTTGCATTGCCATAATACAGACTGGGGCTGTGGGGGCTGTGAGAGAGCGTTACTTACCTCTCCTGCAGCTCCTGTCAGCTCCCTTCTCCTCCGCGCCGGTCTGTTCAGCACCTCGGTCAGCTCCCAGTGTAAGTCTCGCGAGCGCCGCGGCTCTCGCGAGACTTACACTGGGAGCTGACAGAAGAGCTGACCGGACGGCGCAGAGGAGGAGAGAGCTGACAGGAGCTGCAGGACAGGTAAGTTACAGCTCTGCCAGCCCCCCTCTCCCCCACTGAACTACCAATGCTGGACCACCAGGGAAGGAGAGCCCCCCTCCCTGCCATGGATCAAGCAGGGAGGGGGGACGGAAAAAAAAAATGAATAATAATAATACAATATTAAAAATAATGATAAAAAAATAATATAAAAAAAATTAAAATAATAATTACTATACAATAAATAATATTATAACAAAACATGATCAAAATAATAATAAAATAATCAAAATGCCCACCCCCACCAACACATACACAAACACACTCTGCATCACACACACTCACACTGCATTCATATACACACACTGCACTACCACACACACTGCACTCACACTGCACTCATACACACACTGCACTCATACACACACTGCATTCATACACACACTGCATTCACACACACACTGCACTCACACACACACTGCACTCATACACACACTGCACTCATACACACACTGCACACACACTGCACTCATACACACACTGCACTCATACACACACTGCACACACACTGCATTCATACGCACACTGCACTCATACACACACTGCACTCATACACACACTGCATTCATACGCACACTGCACTCATACACACACTGCACTCATACACACACTGCACTCATACACACACTGCACTCATACACACACTGCACTCATACACACACTGCACTCATACGCACACTGCACTCATACACACTGCACTCATACACACACTGCACTCATACACACACTGCACTCATACACACACTGCATTCACACACACACTGCATTCACACACACACTGCACTCGTACACACACTGCACTCATATACACACTGCACTCATACACACACTGCAAACACACTGCATTCATACACACACACTGTAAATAAATATTAAATTAATATAATTTTTTTAGGATCTAATTTTATTTAGAAATTTACCAGTAGCTGCTGCATTTCCCGCCCTAGTCTTATACTCGAGTCAATAAGTTTTCCCAGTTTTTTGGGGTAAAATTAGGGGCCTCGGCTTATATTCGGGTCGGCTTATACTCGAGTATATACGGTAGTTTATACAGAATGTGTGCTCACACAAAAATATTTTTTCATTAAATATAAACAACTTCCAGCACAAAGAGTCCCAGAAATGTTATGGTGTGATAGTGCTTGTATTTCCCTAGGTAACAGCTTAACCCCTGGAGTGCTGGAAAAAGAAAAAAAAGTGGTTATCTTTTGAGATTTGGACTGCTCATTTCTGGGATTCATTTCTGGGACTCTCTGTGCTGGAAGTTATTTATATTTAATGAAAAAGTGTTTTTGTGTGAGCACACATTCTGTATAAACTACATCTATAAGGTTAATAATAGGTTATAATTCTAATTTCTTATTTTTCTGTACTTTCCAATTGGAGAGCTTTCAAAAAAGATTGTGCGCTAACTCATTGTCAAATACATTGAAAATCTTGTTATGTGTGTGTGACACACAGGGGAAGTTCGAGGATAGCGGCACATATAATTAAAAATGAAAGGTGTAACACCTTGGATATATGAAAATGAAAGGCATAATACCCTGAATATACAACACTTAAAGGAAAAGCGCCTCAGATTAGTATCTATTTGAATTGCCAATATTACCTACATACAGTAACAAATTCAAAAGTGGAGTACCAGGGAAAATGCTCTCCACACGAAGTCAGGGGTTAACAGCAGGGGCTGAATGAATACCTGGTAAATTGCACGTAAACCAACTTGAGAAATCCAACACCTTAAATCCCCCATGATGTAATATGCCCCACATATCTTGTCCACATTCTTTTTCATCTTGAATAAATTAAAGAAGTATGCATATACTATAAGGCACTTATAATAGTCTTTCTATTTAATTTATTATACAATATTTCAGATCCAGTGTGAAATATTGCAAGATGAGGGATGCGAAAGGAGGGATTCAGTAATTGTAACAAAAAAAAGGTTCCCCCTACATGGCTGTATTAATAATATAGAAATTTAAATTTTGTCACTTTATATAATTTACATTCGGTAACACTAGAAGGGTAATCTATACCCATTATTTAGTTTCATGTCCTAATATGCCCTATTATACAACGGCAAGTTTCAAATACATGTTAAATTATGTTTTATTTTGTTTAATCATTTATTTATTTTTTAAGTCATAGTCGCACACAAACACTCAACAAAACAAGAAAAATCTGCATAAACAAAGCAGTCATTAGTTAGAAAAGTTGTGACTAAGCCTCCATGGATTCAGAAAACCAAACAAAATGACTGACATTTACATATCAAACGTCCAATACAATTTTTGCAGCTTGAAAAAAAAAAAAAAGCTTTCAAGCTGACAGGTCCAAAAGAAAGAAAAAAATGGGATGAAATAAGAAATTTGGATGCCGCTATATCCTGTGGCAGCTAACTGAATTCTTCAGAAAAGCCATGGAGAAGAAGGCAGCTTTAATGGCTCCTTACAAATGACTAACAGTCCAAGTGGTGGGACTAATCTGCATACATTTTGAAGTTAGCTAGTAATCTGCATGGAATTTTGACTTCTGCTTTTGATGAAAAGCCTATGTATTTATGCAGAAATAAGCATGACAAGTTGTCAACATCAATTACACTCTACGATGAAGGGGAAAAAGTACACACTACATGAATCGGAGAGTCCTTCTCAGAGAGCATACTTTGCATGTTCACTGACTGATTAAAAGAAGACAGTGCTTCCTAATTAAAAGTTATTTTCCATATTATGCGTGTTTAATCAAATTTGAACTAACTAGCATTCAGGACACATATCATCGTTGTATTCTAAGGAAACAAAAAAAAGGAAAAGTGGAACAAAACCATACATTGAATAGGAAAAAAACATTTGCCGTGTTTTAAGCTGGTTTATATTTGTTTCATTGTATATTTGTTTTAGAAAGCAATAAAAGGCTAGTTTTCGCATCCTGTTGTTTTCTTGCAAATATTGAAACTCAGGTGCATGTTTCATCTGATTGAGTTTGCAATTAAAATTGCCTTTAAATAAATGCCATGAAATTAACAACATAATCACTGTTTAGGGATGGCTCTGATGATGATGATGATCTGTCAAAATGTTAAATATTAAAAGGGGAAATGTCACTTATCTGGAAATGACACCACTCAATAAAACATTGAAAATTACATATAAATTGCGCTTTCTTTTTTCGTTCACATGATGCTTTAGATACTTTTAAATGTATATTAAAGAGACACTCTAAGCACCAGAACCACTGCAGCTTAGTGTAGTGGTTCTGCTGCAAAGCTACTGACCCTGTAGTCCAGGTTGGATTTAAGTCAAGTCTACATAAATAATGATTTAAATCACTAATCAGTAAGACCCGATTAAAAAAATATTTTATAAATATGTAAAGTATCATTCTTGCTGGTAGTAATAATGTTTAAAGGAACAGACGGAGCATTGTGAAACAGCGTCTGCTCCCTCTCGAGGTCAAGCTCCACCCCCAGTGATCATAGTGTCTTGAGTCACCTGACGCCATTCTGCCACTCAGAGTTAAATCTTGTTTAATGTTTTAATGAGTCCTCAGCAGCCCATCCCCTCAAACTCCATGGGCTAATAAGCAACATAATGGGTGGCGGGGAGTATTAGCTGACCACTTTCAGCCTATCACAGCAGCCATTGCTGATATAAACTGGTATAGCTAGAAGGAAGAGTGTAACCTCTGATTTAGCAATACCATCAGTAGGAGCTGGCTGTGGGTGGCGAAGGACATTTATTTAGTAATGAAACTGCAATGTTTACTTTGCAGCACTGAGTCTGTCTCCAGTGGCTGTCTGATAGATAGCCACTGGAGGCACTTCCTGGATTAAAACGGACCTTTGGTCCAGTATCAGACGCTGGACGTCCTCACACTTTGCATGAGGACATCCAGCGTCAGATTTTTTTCCCCATAGGAAATGCTTTCAATGCTTTCCTATTGGCCGATCTAATGCCACGCATGCACATTAGCGCCCGCATATCGCGGGACGGAGGCAGAGGAGGCAGAACCGCTACCCAACGCCAAGGGGACATCAGTGCTGAGGTAAGGTAAGTAAAGGGTTTTTATCTCTTTATTTACCACGGTGGGGGGCAGGGAGGGGGATGTTGCGAAGGCAGCTTTGTATTCCAAGCACTTATAGTATCCCTCTACAAATACTCTTAAAATAAAATTCTACTTACCTTAATCCAGCGCCAGGCAAAACTTTCCGGTGTTGCTTGGCACACCCTCATCTGAAGTCACAGAAAACTTTGATTGCTGGATTTGACCAGCTCAGAGCGCAGGTGCTTGTTCTGAGCCCGCAAAAGGAAGGCGTATGGGAGGGAGGACAAAAGGGAGGGCGGAGATTTAAAAACAAATTGTAAATGGAATTCGGAGGAGGGAGGGCTTCCCTCTGTGTGGGAGGGAGGAGAGACAAGAGTTTCAACCTCTGATGCCAGCGAGCAGTGCCTGCTGATGACAGATGTAATTTAAGCAGAGAATTGGCATTAGGCAGCCAAGAACAGAGTTCCAGAGCACACAATTAAAAATATTTCTGGATGTGCAGTGTTTCAAGCTAAAAAAAAACGCAGATCTAGACTCCTACCACCATACATGACCACTTCAAAAAGCAGTGGTCATGGTGGTAGGAGTTTCCCTTTCTCTGAACTTCATATGTTTATTTTATAACATGGATAGAAAAAAAGAAGGAAACTGCGCCCTAAATATGAAGAGGTATATAAATAATATACGTACACAATGGTAGTAGTGGTGGTCTCTATACAATTGACCTCAAAAGATAGAACATAAAAAATAATAGTGCAGTAAATCAAATACAGTGGGTACGTGAATGGATACTTGAAATAATTCACACTCACATTTCCCAGAGCTAACTAAGAGCTCAGCCGTTAGTACGCGTGGACGGAACAATCCGCGTCTAAGGATATGTGTGAAACTGTAGATATCTTGGCCGCCTCAGGTAGATAATATGTGAAGAGACAGAGAAATCCAGACAGTGCAGTATATACTGATAAAATAAATAAATTAAATAGTAAAATTCTGTACTCACATTTACTAGAGCAGAACTTGCTCTAGTTTGTATAGCATAGGTGGTATAGTCCCCACCAAGGAGCAGGATGGTAACCAGGAAATAGGAAATAAAATCCAAATGTTATATATGGATAAGGATAATTTATTTAACAAAAATAAATAAATAAAGATAAAAGTACTATGTATAAAGTCTTTTAAAATCCACTTGACACGTTTCACCTGTCAAAAGGCTTCTTCAGAAGTGTGGATAATGTCCTGGTACCATTCGTTTATATATGAAGTTCATAAATGATGATTTCGTCTTGGTGTGTGTTGATGGGGACTTCCTGTTTCCTTTAACCAACGGTGAACCGCACGCGTCACACCGGAAGTGACGCGGCATTGTGGAACGTGGTTGTATATGCGTTCCACGAATGGAACGCAGACGCTACCGAAATAGTAGCGATGCGTTCCGGCGGGACAGTTAGATACATGCAACGTAAAGGATGTAGAGTAGTCCGCGGTATACATGTTATGGACTTCTGGGGAGTCATAATAAAACTTGCATGCGTCGCACCGGAAGTGACGCGGTGTAATGGAGACGTAAATGTCTATGCGTTCCACACATGGAACGCAAACAATACCAAAATGGTAACTACATCGGGATATTTGAAAAAAATCGATTATAAAGAGAAAAAAAGTCCAAAATGATCATGGTGTAGACTTCTGAAAGTTAATATTGGATTTCAAAGTTTGCTCTCAAAAGAGAATAAATGCAATAAAACCTATAATATAAGCAAATATGATAACATTATACACAATAAGGAAACACAGTCCTATGTTAGATTCCAATCAAATGAAATGGATATATACATAAAAAATATGTGTATAAAATAAATAAAACACAATAGTAAAAATAAGATTGGAATTTAAAATTATTTAAGATGAAATAACCGCAGGTGTATGTTAAACAGATGTATGATAAAAAGAAGTGCAATGACATGCAATTGTAAAGAAGCAGCAATCATCTAGATACATGAAAGAAGTAGCAATCATCTAGATACATGAATGTGAATATTGACATATAAAAAGTATGAATATAAAAATATAAAGATTAAAATAAGTGTGACATAAATATACAGCACCCAATACTTATGTAGGAGTAGGGATTTAATCAAAAATAGGACTAATAATTAGCAGAAAAAAATATACCATGTGGTCGGAATGGATGGAATAAAATTTGCCTATATATAATAATAACAAATAATAACAAAGTATTTAACCAGGAAAGATACATTCAAATTACTCTGGTTTCCAAGTACGTCCTATGGATATACAAATATAATTAAGAAAATGATTTAAAAAATGTAATAGAAAAACAGTATTATAAGAAGTTAAAAAGGTCGAATTCAATATTTAACCCATTAGGGTATAAGGTATCCATGTTAAAAACCCACTCCATCTCTTTTTGTCCTATTTTTTTGAAACGATCTCCACCTCTCCAGTGATTTTTTACTGTGGCTATGCCCATGAAAGTAAGATGTTTAGGATTATTATTTTGCTTGCAGAAATGAGATGATACTGAATGGTTGATATCATTTTTTTCTATATTTCTGCAATGTTTGGCTATTCGCATCTTTAATGATCTTATTGTGCGTCCGATATACTGGAGGCCACAAGGACATTCCAGCAAATACTTTCACAGGTAATGGTTTCTTTAATAGTGTATATTTTGCCTGTATTATTTGATTTAAATGAAGTTCTTCTTTTATCAGTAGGGTTTGTTTTTTTTGCAAGCTACACAACTATTACATTTTGTTAAGGGTTAAAAAGTTGTCCTTATTGGAATTATGTTTTATATCTTTAGTGTAGTTTTTTGTAAGGTGCATTTTCAAATTTGGTGCACCCCTAAATATAATTTTTGGTCTTTCTGGGATAATGTCCTTCAGAATTGGATCCTCCTTTAAGAGATGCCAGTGTTTATTCATAATTTTTTTTATATGTCTATTTTTGTCATTATAAACTAATACTATAGGAAGTATTAAATCTCTCTTTTGTTGTAATTTTTCTTTATGTATAAGATCTTTTTGGCTGATTGCAAGTGTTTGTTGTATAGTGGATTCTATTGATTTCCCATTGTATCCTTTATTGATTAAACTATTTTTTTATTTTGTTTGCTTGTTCAATGAAGATAGTATTATCGGAGCAGTTTCTTCTTAGTCTGGTGATTTGGCTCTTTGGAATACTATCTAGCCAGACTTTATTGTGACAACTTTTTGTGTCTATATAGTTATTAACATGTACATTTTTAAAATTAGTTTTAGTATTAATAATATTATCCTTGACATAAATGTTCAAATCTAAGTACGTTATTTCACTATTACTGATTTCTGAAGTTAAAACGATGCCTTCTTGGTTGGAGTTTAAAAACATAATAAAATGTTGTGCATCTGTAATAGAACCTCTCCAAATAAAAATAAGGTAATCGATATATCTAGAGTAAGACACCAGGTTCGCTGCCCAGCCATGACCGCTCCAAATATATCTCTCTTCCCATTCGGCCATATAAAGATTAGCGTAGCTAGGCGCGAACCTGGTGCCCATAGCTGTACCTCTATTTTGTAGATAAAAAGAATCTTTAAACCAAAAATAATTGTTATTTAAAATTAGTTCTATACTTTCAATTAAAAAATTAATTTGCATCATGGATTCATCATCATGGATCCTTTATCATGTTGAATAATAGTGTACAGGGATTGTACATCACAGGTGATAAGCAGATAATTTTCTTGCCAAGTAATCTTTTCTAATTTTTTTAAAAGATCTATAGTGTCTTTAAGATAAGATTTGGTTTTGGTAACATAAGGCTGAAGTAAAATATCTATATATTCAGATAGATTCGAAAGGGCAGAACCAATACCGGAGACGATCGGTCGTCCTGGAGGTTTAGACATTTTATAACATGATTGCTATGAAAAAGTGCATGTCATTTATGCCAACACAAGTTACATTAACTTGCATTAATGGAATGAATTTAACAAATATGCAAATACTGCATGGCTTGTGCTACCAAAGCCCTATTTCATGTTGAACAACCTTTGGACTATAATGTATCTTAAATAGAAAACTATTTTTAGATGTAATAAATAATGAAAATTTGTCCAGAAGATCGATTTCCTAAAATCTATAGGAACAGATAAGGGGGTAACCCTCAAAGAGTTGAGAACAAAAGGAAATCTGTTCCCACTACCAATATCAGGTACACACAAACAGTTAAAAATCTAGAAGATACTTTATTAATGGATAATAGACACAAATATGAAAAACCCCCGGCAATGACTGCCTGACTAAACAAAAGTCAATTTTGGCAGTTAGAGCAAAGAGCACAGAGAAAATTAGAAAATAAGAAAAATAAAGAATAACACAAGCGAATAAAAAGATGGACAGGGTTTATACACGTCGCCGTAGCGATATATATAGGTTTCAAAAGTAGAATTAGTGTATAGAGGGTACTTCAACTATGTAGCCTAACTAGGCTTGTCAGAAAGATCCCACTATGTTGAACTACACAATATCGTTAGATATAATTGTATCTATGTGTCAGAAATAAGTTACAATACAAAGTATCTGTGCAGTTCAACTGAAGGGGGGTTCTTCTACAGTCAATGTAAACTCAGTCTATAATAGTTATAGCGAATTAACGTGCTTTATTACAATCTCTTCAATGGTTCTTGTATAGATATATGTACACATAGTGCTAAATGTAAGCCATATCAGCACCCTGAATTCGTATTAAAACGATCATAAGTAAATATGCTTGATTGTAGAGGTTGAAATGCAGCGTTTTCTAATGCATGCCTAATAATCTTGATCCAAGGTCTAAATACTGGTGATAAAGTGTAGACAAAATAGTTAAATGTAAGAATAGTGCCTTCAAGGCCACCCAGTATAGGATAGGCAGTAAAGAAACAAAGAGTGCTGATGCTGTAATGTGACGAACCGAATCAGTAATAGATGAAGAGATACTGCAAATTCAAATGCTAATTACTACAAGTACCCTGGTCAGTATACGAGTCTATCATGTCCCAGACGGCTATTCGCCATCTAAGTCCTGAAGTTATCTGGGCGTGTAAATAATCAAGCCCGTGGTAAATGTCCGCTCACAAGGAAAAGATGCCAGGGGAAACAAAAGACGAAACTAAATAATGCCAGAATGTCGCGCCCCGACATTTTAGATGTATTTTTCTCCAAAAGCAGTTTATCAAAGGACACCTGATTTAAATAATATAACAAAAACTATATTATATTATGTTTATTTATCAAATTTGATCCACTCTGCTGCAGTCTGACAATTGTTTTTAAGAAAAAAACAGTGTTTATATTTGTCCCTGAGGGCACCATTAGTGGCTTAGACAGCCACTAGAGGCGTCTTCTCTGCATTTAGACCTGAATGCTCCCCATAGAGATTACGCTAATGCATCTCTATAAGAAGAAGTTGATTTGTGCAGCACAGCAATTGCCATGCACTAGCACTTGCCCTCCAATGGTTTCTTATGAGGAAGCAATGGATTGGCTGAGTTTAAAGTTATCTCCACCAAGAGGGGAGCTGCAGCCTTGGAAAGAAAGGTTCAGCACGGGAGAAACGTAAGCAAAAATACTAAGCCAACCAATCAGAGTGCTCTGACAGGTAAATAAAGAGACTGACAGGTTTGATATCCAACCAATCAGAGTGCTATGTGTCATTTTACACAGTGTGGGAAAGTTCTTTGGAATTTTCCCATGCTGTGTAATTTGACTCATAACACTGGGTTTGGTTGTTTGATAGCATCCAATCAGAGTGTTGTTATGAGTCAAATTATAAGGGGCAATAGGTACCCTCCCCCACTATCGTTATTAAGGGCCCCCACCCGTGGCTCAGGGGAGAATTTGGCTCACATAAAAGCGGGTAGTAGCAAAAACAAGTTGCTATTGTAGCATGGTTCGATGATGTGGCAGGAATCAGTTGCAACATACGCCTTCGTGTCCCCTCCATTAAGTTAGCACCGAAGTATATCGGGCCCTATAAAGTACTGCGCAGGGTCAACCCAGTCTCTTACTCCTTGGACTTGCCCCACTCCCTGCGCATCCCCAATGCCTTTCACGCATCCTTGTTGAAACATCTTCTGTGCAACCGGTTCACGAGGTCTGTCCGGCGCCCCGTCCCTGTCCGGGCAGTCTCTGGTGAGGAGTATCAGGTCCACTCCCTCCTCAACTCTCACTTCCGAAGGGGAGCCTTGCAGTATTTGGTTCATTGGAAGCGTTACGGCCCGGAGGAGCGCTCTTGGGTATCCGCCTCTGATCTGAAAGCTCATCTTGTTTGGGCCTTCCACGCTCGTTATCCTTTTGAAGCCTTCGGCTTCCCGCCCTCCTGGCGTTCGTCGGAGGGGGGGTTATGTCAGGTCCCCTGCTCGCGGCGTCCTTGCTTACCCCATCACCGCGAGCAGCATCTTCCGGTTCCTGTCCACAGCTTGCAGCTGTCCTTGCTGCCACTCCCCAGCCTGACAATGTTTCTGATGCTGCACGCTCCAAGGCAGCTTCCTTATATGTGTTTCAGAACTGGTGATGTGACCCGGCACACAGTGATGTCCTCACTGATAACAAGAGGGGGAAAAGACACCTTCCACGTGTTGTAATTAACACTAATTGGAAGTTAGCCAATCAGACACACCCTGTGTGTATATAAGTTCACCTCCCCCTTGCCTCAGTGCCCTGTTGTGGTCTTTCATAGTTCAATAGTGTGTCTATATTGTGGTTTATTCTCTGGTTACTGACTTTGGCTTGTTTCTCGTTTACTCTGTTTTCTGTGAACCTTGACCTCGGCTTGTACTCTGACTACTCTCTCTCTTTTGCATAGCCCGGCCATTCTAAGGACCGGTATTGCAATATCTTTTGGTCTGTGATATGTCTGCGTGTTTAGGTTATCCTGGTATTCATGACAGGAAATACTATAAATTGGGATCAATCATCTAAAAGGAGGATACAAATACAGCCACAGGCTAAGATTGCAGTACATCAGCCTTACATATAAAAACTCAGCAAAGTAGACGTACATTCTAAAAGTCTAAAGGTACGACAACCCCATCATAAGTCATCATATGTTGGTCCAAAAGGACATATTGTATTGATTCATAGTGGTTGCCCAAAATGTAATATGACCCGGATGCAGAGGGTATAAATTAAAATTATACTAGCGTATCCAAGAGTATGGAAATAAAAAGAAAAGTATACCTCTATAACTAAGAATGGAATATGATATGCAGACCACATCATCAAATAAGTCTCAATAATAGTGACTTCTCAAAAATATTTTAGAAATGTTTCCAAATAGAATCGAATCATTTGAAAAGCTTAGGCCTATGTAAAGAATGTTAAGTATGTGATAAAAATTGGTACCGGACCCCAGCCTGGCTTCATCACTTGAATAGTGGACTATCCGAAATGTGCTGGAGATGCAGGAACGAACCAGGAACGGATCTGCATATCAGGAGTTCGTGCTCAAACATTGACCCATACTGGAGACTCATACACTCCAAGATAACCGAAATCTTGGATTCAGACCTGCCCTTCCAAGGAAGCAGGCTGAAGGGTCAGTGTTAGAACCCGCTTAGGGGGGTCTGCCTTGACGTTGGCAGGCGGGCATTCCCTCCAATGGCCATTGAAGCAACTAAATGACCTCCATTTGTCTAAATATACATAGGGATTAAGGAGAAAGCGCAGGTAACGTTTTTCTTTTCTTTGTTTTTTAATATATATTGGGGCTGATGTGTGTTGTAGTCCTTGCTGCTTAAGCGCAGGACTTCTCCTTTTGTATTTGTATTTACTTTGTATCACACAAAGAAAGGGTATAGGATCAGCGCTGAGTGCTCTAGAGGGGAATAAACAAGAGAAGAAAAGCTGCAACCTATGGATATGAGGTTCCCTCCAACGTCCTCAAAAGAGAAATAGCAAAAATACAATAATAGGTCGCGCTATACAGAAAGTATAACAATAAGTAGATAAAAATATATATGTACTCACATTTAATAAATAGGCAAACAGAGAATAAAAATAGATATGTGTATAAAAGTCCCAATATATGGTAAAATTCTTGTAGGTTCCAGTAGGATAGTAGAGACTTTATGGTGATATCAATGAGAGGCTGGGTCTTCTATAGCTGAGGGGATCTTGTCTCAATGACGGACATGTAAATGAAAGGATAGAGGAAACTCCAATAGTGTAAACTGTGATTGAGTAGATAAAATAAAGTGTGTATTCGGGAGGTATTACACTCACCTATCCAAGAGCGTGTACTCGGCATTCAGTGGCGTTGACCCCCCACTGTCGGGATATAGGTGTGGATAATTTCTCGATATGAAAAAAAGATAGAGACCAAATATAGTGCTCACTGTATGATTATAAATAAGTCTGAGAAGTAAAGGGTGTACTCACATTTGCATGAGCAGGATATACTGCTCAATATGATGGCGTGGGTGGTACAATCCCCACCTAGGATTCTTTAAACAATGGTCGGCTCCAAAGTGACGTGTAACCAGGTTAAAAATAAAATAAATGAATAAAATAAAATAAAATAAAAGGTATATGGCAAATAAATGGTAAAAAAGCCAATATTCCTTTATTAATACAGTAAAAAATATATATAAAAATAGCCAAAACGCGTTTCGCCACACAGGGCTTTATCAACTGGCAATAATAGGTATTAACCTGGTACCAGGTTAATTTGGTCTCTATCTTTTTTTCATATCGAGAAATTATCCACACCTATATCCCGACAGTGGGGGGTCAACGCCACTGAATGCCAACTACACTTGAGCGAGTACACGCTCTTGGATAGGTGAGTGTAATACCTCCCGAATACACACTTTATTTTATCTACTCAATCACAGTTTACACTATTGGAGTTTCCTCTATCCTTTCATTTACATGTCCGTCATTGAGACAAGATCCCCTCAGCTATAGAAGACCCAGCCTCTCATTGATATCACCATCAAGTCTCTACTATCCTACTGGAACCTACAAGAATTTTACCATATATTGGGACTTTTATACACATATCTATTTTTATTCTCTGTTTGCCTATTTATTAAATGTGAGTACATATATATTTTTATCTACTTATTGTTATACTTTCTGTATAGCGCGACCTATTATTGTAACTTTGTATCACACAGCCTGGTTACAATGCTGCTACCCATCCCATGTGTTCCCTATTAAGGGTTAATAAGTGTATATAAAAAATACCCCTTTCTGTCTCATTAGAGATATCTTTGCCAGAAGCTCAAGGAAGCAGGCTGAAGGGTCAGTGTTAGGACCCGCTTAGGGAGGGTCTGCCTTGACGTTGGCTGGCGGGCATTCCCTCCAATGGCCATTGGAGCAACTAAATGACCTCCATTTGTCTAAATATACATAGGGATTAAGGAGAAAGCGCAGGTAACGTTTTTCTTTACTTTGGTTTTTACTATATATTGGGGCTGATGTGTGTTGTAGTCCTTGCTGCTTAAGCGCAGGACTTCTCTTTTTGTATTAATAGTATTACCATTATTACACAATTAGGTCTCTGAGGACAGGTGTCAATCCATATCTGCCAAATGACCCTATGTAGGGGGAACATTCCCTATTCTGCTCTGTGTCAGTGTGTATCAGGGGCTCTGAGGACAGGTGTCAATCCATATCTGCCAAGTGACCCTATGTAGGAGGAATAGTCCCTATTCTGCTCTGTGTCAGTGTGTATCAGGGATCCTTAGGGCAGGTGTCAATCCATATCTGCCAAGTGACCCTATGTAGGGGGAACAGTCTCTATTCTGCTCTGTGTCAGTGTGTATCAGGGGCTCTGAGGACAGGTGTCAATCCATATCTGCCAAGTGACCCTATGTAGGGGGAACAGTCTCTATTCTGCTCTGTGTCAGTGTATATCATGGTCTCTGAGGACAGGTGTAAATCCATATCTGCCAAGTGACCCTATGTAGGGGGAACAGTCTCTGTTCTGCTCTGTGTCAGTGTGTATCAGGGGCTCTGAGGACAGGTGTCAATCCATATCTGCCAAGTGACCCTATGTAGGGGGAACAGTCCCTATTCTGCTCTGTGTCAGTGTGTATCAGGGATCCTTAGGATAGGTGTCAATCCATATCTGCAAAGTGACCCAATGTAGGGGGAATAGTCCCTATTCTGCTCTGTGTCAGTGTGTATCAGGGTCTCTGAGGACAGGTGTCAATGCATATGTCAAGGTGTCAATATGTCATATGTCAGGTGTCAATCCATATCCATTGTGATTTAGGAATGTTAGGTGATTTCTGCCCTTTATGGATTAAAACCAGACTCTGCATCAACTGTGTAATTTTCCATGGGAGTTTTGCCATGGATCCCCCTCCGGCATGCCACAGTCCAGGTGTTAGTCCCCTTGAAACAACTTTTTCATCACTTTTGTGGCCAGAAAGAGTCCCTGTGGGTTTTAAAATTCGCTTGCCCATTGAAGTCAATGGTGGTTCGCCCGTTCGCGAACGTTTGCGGAAGTTCCCGTTCGCCATTCGCGAACCGAAAAATGTGTGTTCGCGACATCACTATAACTGGATTGCTAAGCGGAAGAGCGCTACGCAATGACCGTTTATCCTGACTAAGTCACGCAACCTCAATGAACAGAGCGGCAATAGCACTAACCCTGGGTACCACACATGGCACCCTAAGACTGACACGTCAGCCAGAAGTGAAGGCCCTATTAGTGGCACACGCGAGACAGCTACACTCACAGACACTAACGGCTCATGCACAGGCTTAGATGCAACACACAACACTCACAGGTGCACCACAACACCACGCATACCCCTGTCACTCCTCTCAGCGCCCAGAGCCAGGACAGGCCCTTCAGCCCTGATAAGTAACCAGCCCAAACAGGCACGGTCATCCAGGCAATACTTTTACCACAGCTGGGTACTTGATAAGTTTCCCACCTACGAGTGACCCACCACATGCCAACTAGGCTTGCATAATAGGCACAAGGCTTTAGGAGCAACCTAAATTCAGATAGCCAAGAGCGGGGGAGGTGGGGATGACCATAGAGGGAAACTCCTAATCCCAGAATGCCCTGGATGCCCTGGATGGTTGGATCCTCTAGACACATAGCGGGATTAATAGGGGTGCCCCCTTCTCCATCCAACCCTGCAGCTATGAAATATACGTCAGTTTCTCATAGCAAACATATATAATTAATATGGAGCTCATGATTAAAACCAACCTATGCTTATTCCAGTACATGATTTCTAACCATCAACCAGATACTGCTCTACCTGTTAACCTCACATTTATGCTTGTATGACTTCTGTACCTGTCTATACCTTGACTTAATCAAAAATAAAGATTGTCGGAAAATATGTGATAAAAATGACTTAGGGAATATAAGCACCAATATTGGAGTAATCTCTGCATTCAATAAAAAAAAATCACATTTTATGGCCCTGGCTATTGTTGTTTTGTATTTCACAGCGGTGCTCCCTTCCTACAGAGGTGATAGGAATATAAAAAGAATAAATTATATAGAAGTTCAATAACAATGTCTAGCGATGCTTGACAATGTGTCTGGGGTGTCATGAGGTTTTGCGGTCTCAGTTGTTGAGCTGCAGTAACTGTTCACAGTGAAATTATCAGGGTCATGCTCTCTGGGACCAGTTAGTTTCTATATAAATTACACCAATTTGGTATGACTTAATCCTCATGGATATTTTTTTTTTTGCTATTAATTATATTTATTGAAACATTCTATCTGAACACATGACCCAATTATAAATATATATATATACACATTACATGATAGTGATCTAGTGGAGACAAATTTGACATTTGCATGTAAAAAAAAAAAGTAACACGAGTACAATGTATGTTACATTACTTTGAAAAGGTCTTGATTGCAGTTACATTTAGTTTCAAGGCCACATTAATAATTAACTTATCTACAGCTAACAAATGCCACACTTTTAGACACATTAACTCATTAAGGACAGAGGCAATTGTCCAAGCTCTGAACCACAACAAGACCTAGAAATTGAGCTATATGTCACCTATAAATCACCTTTTTCATTTTAAATACACCCACACGTATTATATATTATTTTGTTCAGGAGAAATAGGGCTTTCATTTCACATTAAATATGTATACATGAATCATTATTTAATATCAACCTTTCCCTGTTTTCCGTTTCTACATATTAAAGGGACAATATAGTCACCTGAACAACTTTAGCTTAATGAAGCAGTTTTGGTGTATAGAACATGCCCCTGCAGCCTCACTGCTCAATCCTCTGCCATTTAGGAGTTAAATCCCTTTGTTTATGAACCCTAGTCACACCTCCTTGCATGTGACTTGCACAGCCTTCCATAAACACTTCCTGTAATGAGAGCCCTATTTAGGCTTTCTTTATTGCAAGTTCTGTTTAATTAAGATTTTATTATCCCCTGCTATGTTAATAGCTTGCTAGATCCTGCAAGGGCCTCCTGTATGTGATTAAAGTTCAATTTAGAGATTGAAATACAATTATTTAAGGTAAATTACATCTGTTTGAAAGTGAAACCAGTTTTCTTTTCATGCAGGCTCTGTCAATCATAGCCAGGGGAGGTGTGGCTAGGGCTGCATAAACAGAAACAAAGTGATTTAACTCCTAAATGACAGTGAATTGAGCAGTGAAATTGCAGGGGAATGATCTATACACTAAAACTGCTTTATTTAGCTAAAGTAATTTAGGTGACTATAGTGTTCCTTTAAAATTAGAGATGAGCGGACACCTGGATGTTCGGGTTCGCCGGATTTGGCCGAACTTCGGCGAAAAGTTCGAGTTCGGCCTCGAACTTGACCCCAAACCCCACTGAAGTCAATGGGGACCCAAACTTTTGGGCACTAAAATGGCTCTAAAAAAGTCCTGGAAAGGGCTAGAGGGCTGCAAAAGGAAGTAAAATGGGGGTAAGAGTATGACAAGTGCCCTGCAAACACATGTGCATAGGGAAATAACTTAAAATAATATAAAATACATAAAAATTAAAAATAATAATCTTGAACTAGGAGGAGGAGGTGGATGTGGAGTAGGAGGTTGAGGAGGTCGATAACCGTGGCAGTGTAGGTGGAAGCGGCAGTGGAGGAGGAGGTAGCCAACACTGTTTTTTTATTTGTTTGTTTGTTTTTTAATTGGGGTAGCCCCCAAAATATTGGGACATATAAAAATAGAAAACGAAGAATAAGTGCACTTGAATATAACAATGGCTGGGTGAGGCCGGTATAAATGTCTATTCTGCACAAGGTACAGACAAGTCTGGTGGGATCCATGCCTGGTTCATTTTAATAAACGTGAGCTTGTCCACGTTGGCTGTGGACAGGCGGCTGCACTTGTCTGTGGTAACGCCCCCTGCCATGCTAAACACACATTCAGACAATACACTGGCTGCAGGGCAGGCCAACACCTCCAAGGCATAAAGGGCAAGCTCAGGCCATGTGCCCAATTTGGAGACCCAGAAGTTGAATGGGGCAGACCCATCAGTCAGTACGTGTAGGCATGTGCACACGTACTGTTTCACCATGTTGCTGAAATGCTGCCTCCTGCTAAGACGTTCCATATCAGCTGGTGGTGCTGGTTGTTGTGGCGTGCTGACAAAGCTTTTCCACAATTCGGCCATGCAAACTCTGCCGTCTGAGGTGCTGGCGGTGCCCCAGCTGCTTTGGCAACCTCTTCCTCTTCCTCTGCCTTCGCCTTGAGCTTCCACTGAGCCCCCGGTGTCAGTTGGGAATGCCCTCACCAGCGCGTCTACCAGCGTGCGCTTGTAGTTGCGCATCTTCCGATCACGCTCCAGTAAGGGAATTAAGGACGGCACGTTGTCCTTGTAACGGGGATCCAGCAGGCTGGCCACCCAGTAATCAGCACTAGTTAGAATGTGGGCAACTCGGCAGTCATTGCGCAGGCACTTTGGTGACTCTAGATAACCTCAGGCCGATCTCACATCCCCATCACGGCGCCATGCATTTAGATGTCTGCCCTATCAACTTTCAATGGTACTTTCTGCCCCTACCATGGTGACCACGTGTAATGAGGAATCAGGGTTTGATTCCGGAGTGGGAGCCTGAGAAACGGCTAACACATCCAAGGAAGGCAGCAGGTGCGCAAATTACCTACTCCCGACGCGGGAAGGTAGTGACAATAAATAACAATACAGGACTCTTTCGAGGCCCTGTAATTGGAATGAGTACACTTTAAATCCTTTAACGAGGATCTATTGGAGTGCAAGTCTAGTGAAGAGCGACTGACCCGTGCGTGCTGCAGCTGAAACTCCACTATCTCTCCAGCATGTGCATGTTGCATATGAGGTGGTGAGCGGGAAGGCCGAAGTTACGCTGCAGCGCAGACAGGCAAGCAGCAGCAGGGTGAGAACACCGAAAGCACGCACAGACGGCCTGCACTTTCTGCAGCAGCTCTGATATATCTGGGTAGTTTTTCAGGAATTTCTGCACCACCAAATTCAGCACATGCGCCAGGCATTATCGCACACCACCAGGCCGGGCTTGAGGCTCAGTGGCAACAACCACTCATCGGTCTGTTGTTCCATGCCCGTCCACAGCTCCTGCGCTGTGTGGGGTTTTTCCCCCAAACGTATGAGTTTTAAAACAGCCTGCTGTCATTTCCCCCTGGCTGTGCTGAAGTTGGTGGTGAAGGTGTTACGCTGACCGGATGAGGAGGTGGTAGAGGAGGAGGAAGCGGAGTAGGAGGAGGAGGCAACAGGAGGCAAAGAGAAATGCCCTGCAATCCTCGGTGGCAGAAGGACATGCGCCAAACTGCTATCCGCCTCAGGCCCAAACTAAAGAATGGTTTATGTCAGCCGACAATGTAACCACCAATGTCAACAATTAAGTTCACTGACAGTAAGGCAGTGCCGGTGTCCTAAAGAGAAAACATTTCTAGAGGTCACACAACAGTGTGACCGGCGTAATTAATACAGTCCCTTCACTGTTTAAAAAAAGTGTGATTTTTTAAAACAACAATGTAAGAGTAGTATTTAGCGGTTATGTTGGACTGCAAGAAATGCACCCCAGGCCGCAAATGTACTATTTAGCACCAAATAAATGTGAATTTTTCAAAGTGCGATGTAACCACAGTATTTGACGGTTCTATTTGACTCTCAGATATGAAGTGCACGCCCCAAATTTACTTTTTAGCACCCACAAAATTTGAATTAGTCAAACTGCTATGTCACAGCAGTATTTGACGGTTCTATTTGACTCTCAGATATGAAGTGCACGCCCCAAATTTACTTTTAACACACAAAAAATGTGAATTAGTCAAAGTGCGATGTCACAGCAGTATTTGACGGTTCTATTTGACTCTCAGATGTGAAGTGCATGCCCCAAATTTACTTTTTAGCACCAAAGAAATGTGAATTTTTCAAAGTGCGATGTAACCACAGTATTTGACGGTTCTATTTGTCTCTCAGATATGAAGTGCACACCACAAATGTACTTTTTAGCACCAAAAAAATGTGAATTTTTAAAAGTGCAATGTAACCACAGTATTTGACGGTTCTATTTGACTCTCAGATATGAAGTGCACCGCAGGCAGCAAATGTACTATTTAGCACAAAAAAAAAAATGAATTTTTAAAAGTTCGATGTAACCACAGTATTTGACGGTTCTATTTGACTCTCAGATATGAAGTGCACGCCCCAAATTTACTTTTTAGCACCAAAAAAAAATTAATTTTTCAAAGTGCGATGTAACCACAGTATTTGACGGTTCTATTTGTCTCTCAGATATGAAGTGCACACCACAAATGTACTTTTTAGCACCAAAAAAATGTGAATTTTTAAAAGTGCGATGTAACCACAGTATTTGACGGTTCTATTTGACTCTCAGATATGAAGTGCACCGCAGGCAGCAAATGTACTATTTAGCACCAAATAAATTTGAATTTTTAAAAGTGCGATGGAACCACAGTATTTGACGGTTCTATTTGACTCTCAGATATTAAAGTGCACACCACAAATTTACTTTTTAGCACCAAAAAAAATTGAATTTGTCAAACTGCAATGTCACAGCAGTATTTAAAAATGCCTAGATGCTGCCCACTGAGCTACCAGAACAGGATTAAAGTAATGTGCAAGTGCCCACCTAACAACCAGACTGATTGCTTATTTCTCTGTGGCACTGGGCTCAGGGCAGGGTACATGGTAAATGTAAATGTAAAGGGTAAATGTAGTATTGCAACCACAAAAATAATTGCTGTAGTTTTCAGATTCAACACCAGAATTCTTTCCTAATCTGTCCCTCACCGCTGCAGCATCCTCTCCCTACACCAATAAGAGCTCATGTGACTCCAGCTTATATAGAGGCTGGGTCACATGCTGCACTGGCCACTCACAGCCATGCCATTAGTAGATTTTTGGAAGAAACCTAAAGCCAGTTTATTGGAGATGAGCTCTGTGACTACTCCACTACAACTAAGTTAAAGCTTAAAGTTAAAGTTAAAGCTTAAAGTAAAGTGATCTTAAATCCGGTTTGTATTTTTTTTTTTTTTTTGCTGTTTTTTCCCTCCAATGATGTAAAATCATCCTCTAATATCAGAGTGATCAACCTGTCTGTATACCAGAAATAATTGAATACTGAGAATACTAATAGCAGAAAAAATATATTAAGGGTTTATTAGTAAATATAGGAACCCCTGAATGAGTCAGAGAAGTTATATTTAATTACATAAAATACTTGCTCTAAGACCAAAAGCGCAGAAAGGGATGCAAGCAGGGGATAATTACAAGACAAAATGTCAAGAAACAAGAAAAGAAATTCAAGTAAGGGGAAAGATGAAAGGGAAAGTAGACAGATAAGCAAAAGAAAAGGTGCAAGTGTAGATCAGGATGTAAAGCAATAAGACAGATATTACTAATGTTTTAAGAGGTTTACCTTTTTTGTTTGCCCTCTTGTTTCCCTTTTGCAACATGTAAGGGTTTTTGTTCCGATCCATTTATTATAGTTTCAAAAAAAGCCCAGGAAAACAAGCAACTTTTAAAAAAGGAAAAGGAACAGAAACAGGAGAATGAGACAGAAAAGCGGCTATCCATTTTTTTACTCCACCTCATTTACAGAGACAAGATACAGATCATCAGAAAGAAATGGATATTTCGATACCGGCAGTCAAAGAATCAGAAATAACGACGCCAAAGATTACATCTACTAAACACTTTCCTAAGTAGATCATTCAGGATGACATATGTGAATATCTAGATGCTATGAACGCCAAATAGATCAAATTTAAAATCAAATTCACACAGGTCTCACAGAGTTCAGAACGGAACTCCTACTGTTGGAGAAAAAAGTCAAGATGAATAAAGAAAACATAGAATCCTTCGTATACCAACAAGCCCAACTAGAAGACTCACGGGAAAGTTTACAATAGAAAATAGCAGATTTAGAATTTAAATTAGCAGATCTAGAAGATAGATTGCGGCACAACAATTTAAGATTTATGGGAATTACAAAAACAACAGTAAATGATAAACTGAATGAATTCATTTTAGATTTATTCCTACAATTGGGCATTCAACCAGCAAATCCCCTAAATATTTTAGAACGGTGTCATAGAGTAATTAAACCATCTACCGTATCTGAAAGTTTGCAAGAGATGTTCTCATCTGTTGCACATTATATAAAGTGAAAGAACAAGTCTTGAAAGCAGCAAGAGTGATTAGACTCAAGGAACCATATAAAAACATCTCTATTTTTCCTGATCTGTCTTATTATACCAGGATGAAAGCCATTCTCAACTAACACGAAAATCTTATGTCAAAGGAATATTCGATATGCCTGGAGATACCCATGTAAAATTATTGTCTCTTATGAGGCGAATACACACGCATTCTCGGATACACTAGCCCTATATAAGCGGTTCAAGGAACTGAACTTTCAGTTGAGTTAAGAGGCACCGAAAAAAAATGAAAAAGTGAACAATGAAAGAAGGTATAAAGACCACAGGATAAGGACCTTTATTTTAGGCCAATAAGTATCACCATTTTTGAAAGAGGGATATTTCACGTAATTATGCACGCTGACAAAGTAGCAAAAGTGATTACTTTGATACATTTTTGTCAAATATCAGGATAACTGTATAACTCACAAATATCACATAGATTTAAAAACAAATATAAGGAGAATTTAAGAGACTGCAGATAAATGATATTATGTGCAGCAATCTATATACAAGTCACACAAGACGATAAAGATGATTCTAAGTACTAATCACTGTATGCAATTTAAAGTAGGATGATAAGCATGATAATTCATGCAAGAGTGATAATGCACTGGGGTGGGGTGGGGCGTGCCTTGATGGCCATGCGAGCAAATGCCTAAGCCCTGAGCTCTGATCAAAGCAGAGTACAATCTAACACCATCACGGCAATCCTACAATATGGGGAACAAGAAAAAGGACCCTGCTACCCCCCCGAGACCCCAAGCATACCTATGGCTCCAGATACCAGCCCCTAAATAAATATTTTGATCAGAGCTCAGGGCTTAGGCATTTGCTCGCATGGCCATCCAGGCACGCCCCACCCCACCCCCATGCATTATAACTCTTGCATGAATACAGGCCGTAGAGAGCGCGCATAAGACCGACCGGGACCCTAATACACTCAGAACACTCACACTTACAGGAGAAGAGCTCTCTAACCTCTTACATCACAAAGCCAAAAGAGCCTTGACACTCACACAACACTCTTTCTATGCATATGGGAACAGAAATGGCAAACTGCTAGCGAAAGCACTACGACAGAGGCTCATACATACCTAAAATAATGGACGTAAATGGCAAAACAAACCAGTTGATGGCTGACATAGCTAAATCCTTCAACCAATACTACGCAGCACTATATGGCCTTCCAGCCCCCAGAACTACAGACACAGATAGACATGATTATATACAAATACACATGACGAGCAGATTGACTCCTGAAATGCACAATTCACTCAATAACCCATTCACATACCAAGTGCTGAATGCAGCAATCAAAGCAGCCCCCAATGGAAAGAGCCCTGGCCCAGATGGGTACACAAACAAATATTACAAAATATTTGCCCCCCAACTGGGCCCACACATGCTGAAAACATTTAACTCATTGACGTCAGGATCTACCTTCAGTCTACAGACACTGGAAGCCACAATCACTCTGATCCCAAAGACAGACAAGGACCACACCAAATGCAGCAACTATAGGCCAATCTCCCTTATCAACAACAACATTAACATTTTCTCTTGTATGCTAGCCAACAGACTCAAACCCCTACTAACGAGATTAATACACCCAAATCAGACATGCCTAATTACCAACAGAGAAGCAAAAGATAACACCATCAAAATAATAAACATCATCCATAAATCAACAGCCCCCAAAAAAACAGCACTGCTCATCAGTATAGACGCTGAATAGGCATTTGGACGGGTGGATTGGTCCCTACTCTTCGAAGTGTTGGAGGACATGGGGTGAAAAGTGGATGATGTGAGTCAAGGCACTATACTCCCAACCACAAGCAAGGGTGAAGGTCAACAGCACATACTCCAACCCTCTGCCTATTCTTAATGGCACGAGGCAGGGATGTCCACTTCCCCCCCTACTATTTATACTGACTCTGGAACCATTCCTTAACGCAGTAAGGTCCAATGAGAACATACACGGCATTCAAGGTACACAAACACACTACAAGATTTCGGCTTACGCCGACGACCTTCTATTCACCATTACAGACCCGGCAACCTGCCTGCCCCACCTACTATCCCACTTATCAAATTACTCGAACATATCTAACTTTAAGGTGAACTATGATAAGAGTGAGATACTCCCAATAGCGATTGCAGACCAAATGCTTACTAAAATTAAAACAACATTCCCCTTCAAACTCGCCCCAACAACTCATTAAATATCTAGGGATAAAAATCACTCCATACCTACGAGACATATACAGCCTAAATTTTACACCACTACTCCAAGCTCTTAAAAGAGACACCGCAAAATGGAACAAACCACACTTCTCCTGGATAGATAAACATTATTAAAATTAACGCCCTCCCCCGACTGCTTCACCTGTACTAAACACTGCCCATAGAAGTACCTCCCTCGTTTTTTCGCCTCCGTACGGAAGATATTCACTGACTTTATTTGGTTAGGCCACAGACCCAGACTGTCATTCAGTACCCTGACAAGGCCCAAAGACGGGGGGACTGGGATTACCCGATCCCTTCCAATACTTTTTATCAACCCAGTTCACCAGAATCTGGGAGTGGTGCCGCAGTGATAGCTGCAAACAATGGAAAGCACTATAACAAAAGTGGGTGGAGGTACCGCTGGCCTCCATACCGTGGCAGAAGGTGGCACCGTCCAATATCTGCCCCAGGCCACACCCCACTATAAGCCCTCTGATGCATTTATGGAAGAAATTTGACCACAAGTACTACCTGATAGACAATACATCTCTGCTGCTACCTATATCCCACAACCCAGCATTCCCACCTGGCATGCAAGGGATGGTCAGAGCCCACACAACTCCCCTACGTAACATAATGGATGTGACTGAAAGGGGGAAAATCAGACCAATCACGGAGCTGTGCCCCAGAGGGCAGTCAACATTCATGGGCATGTTCTAGTATCACCACCTTACCCAATTAATCTCAACAATTCAGAACAAACCTGTATCAATACCCCCACCTTATTTGAGACCCTGTGCTCAGAGCCCCGCAACATAAAAAGACCACTCTCCACACACCAATCACTCCTACAGGACATGGTTTGCCAAATCATGCCCGGATTCACAGGGGACTGGTCCCAAGAACTGGGAATCACACTTACTACATCTGACTGGCACAACATATTTAACATCACCCACAAAAACACACTAAACATCCCACTAGTTGACGCCAACTACAAACTGATCAGTAGATGGTACAGGACACCCACACAGCTACACCGCATTTACCCGCAGGTTCCAGATGTGTGCTGGAGATGCTGAGGGAACAGGGGCACATACCAACACATTTGGTGGGAATGTCCAGTACTGTGCCCATACTGGAACACCATAATAGAGGTAACAACTGCCCTGGCCACAATACCAAAACCACACTCCTTTTCGGAGATATAGCTACACTTATCCCCGAGGCCTCTAAAGGTATATCGCAACTCACTAGAATTCTACCTATGGACTGCAGCCAAGGCTCTAATTACCAAGTACTGGAAACAACAAATCTCACCCCCAATAGAGGAATGGTTCTCTAGAGTGGAACATATCAGAACTATGGAGGAGATCAGATACTCTCTTTCCAGTCACGTAACAAGATACCCACACACATGGGATCCACTATAGAACACAATCCGCACTGGTCGGGACCTAGGCACAAACCCGACCTCCAACAAAGACAGATCAAGGAGGGAACAGGGGGAGCCAAGAATAAGCTAAGTGCAAGGCACCCCTTCACGGATACAACACCCGATCAGACCGCACCAAAGGGGCGTATGGAAAAATCTGACCAGCACCATGATACACATAAAGATACACTAACACACAACTAACTGACGAAGAGGGTAAAACCTTGCTATAACTCACCTTACCTGCACATGTTAATGTTATGACAACCAGTGGTTATAAATGTTCTCATTGTTACTGTAATATATATGTATAACATGCAGATATATCAAGTTAACTATGAATGCTCAATACAGATGATATAATAAACATAGTAAACCTAACTGATATACAACTGATGCTACCATATTTCACACCTCCATACAAGACCTTGTAGGGAGAGCATCCAGACATCCGTGTTAATACAGTACTGTAAGCATTGAAGTACCCATGTCTGCATCAAATGTCTGTAATCATATTAGAAGAAATGTCATAATGCAATGTCACATCGTAAAAATGCAAACAAAAAAGAAGTATAATGCACATAATTATTCAGGAGAAGTGTTATAAGAGGTTATTTACTTTCTTTTTAATTTGTTGTGTTTTTTGTTTTTTTTGTTTGTTTTTTAGATTTAAAATAACAGGCTCACGAATATCACACAGTTTTAAGGAATAAGGAGGGGCAAGGGGAAGAAAGAAAAAGAGAACGAGAACAAACACGGATAGAATATAAGAGAATTATAGATATGTAAAGTAACGTTTACTCAAGACACATAAAAGGGTAAGGATGACCTTAAGCACAAATCACTTTATGTAATTAAAGTAGGATGATAAGCAGGATAATCTAGGCTATAATGATAATTCTCAAAATGATGTAGGGTGGAAAAGTTCCACTAGAGGTCATCTATTTTTTTCCCTCTCTTCCTCTCTCTCAAAGTTAAACTTTTAGTGTTCTCTGAGATTATTTGTTACAACTCTCTCTCATAGAGGTAACATAGCATCAAGATTGATCCTTAAATATGATCGCGGTGGAAGGCCCGATGAGGTGGGGTAAATCAGTGATCCTTCCAGAGTTCCTTATAGGGTTGTTCTTTTTACATGCCACTGTCTTTGTATTATTGTCTTGTCTTCACATAAAATTTAATCAACAAGTGTTGTGTTGGAATCTCTGTGGTGGTTCTAACTTTTTCTTTTGAGGTCATGATATTAAATAGAAGGTACTTGTGCCCCAAATATAGGACACAAGTTGATATTTGTAGCAGTACTTACCCTCTCCCGGGGCCGGCCGGGGTCCTCTCTTCTCACCGCGCGCGGTCCTGCGCCTGCACGAGCCACGCGCGACTCATCCGACGACGAGATCAGGAAGGCGGGCAGTGACCACGAGAAGCGGTCACGTGTCCCGCCTGACACTAAGAGCGCGCCGCGTGTCTCGGGCGCGCTCTTAAAGGGACAGTGGGAGACAAAATTAGAATCAGTCGGGGGGCGGAGCCTAACCGCTTAGCAGACCAGACGTGCCCAACTAGGGCTCCTGCATCTGGGGACACAATCCGTGGTAATCCAGCCCCAAAAAGCGACATTTGCCTACCGCAACCTATCCCACACGACCCGGGAGAGGCTGCTGCATCGGACGGTGCCTTTCCCGACCAAATCGTTGCTGAAAAGAGGTTTGCGGCCTACACGTGGAAGAGGCCTGGGGAGACGGCCGCTCCCCGGACTCACTAACCGCGGCTGGACACCTCGGGGAACACCCCCCCCCCTTGGACCGACGGGGGTTATCTCGGTCCACACCAGCGCACCTCACATACCGCACAGCCTGCTGACGGCTAAATCTATGGTCGTTAGCCGCCCAGTGAGCCCTCGCAATATGGCGGACGCACTTACCGTCAGAACCAGGCAACAGCCCAGTCTAGACGGGAGCGCTATACTGGATGGCATGCTACGACGCATCGATGAACACTTCACCCGATTCTGGGAGAAGCTAGGGGAACATATGAGGACAGCAACTGGGGAGCAGAAGAGCATGCAACCACAAGCGGGTAAGAGGGAGAGGGGGACCCCACAGGGCATTAACTCCCACCACATCCCCAACCCACGTAAATATGGCCCACCAACGAAGTTGACCAAGCAAGCATACTTCTCAAACCACCCCCAAAGGGGACAGTGGACAAGGACTAACATACTACGCACGACCGCCCAGAACCCCCTGTACAATAAAGCGGCAACTGGCAATGGCCACCCCACGAGCCTACCCGGGCCGAAGACCAATGGGAGCAACCCTCCCAGGCACCGACCACACCGCCGGAGAGCAAGCCACCGCAGGCGGCGGCGAAACACCCAAGCTCTACACGGCGCCCGACTGAGGATCAACCCGGCCTCACAAAGTTACTGAGTTGGTGGATTAATGGTGCAGGCCTTCATGAAAGCCTGGGGCCGGCAGGCGGCCGCCACATGTCCGCAACCTATTGCCACCGGAGGCGATCCCCTGACCGTGGGGGCCAACATATACAGCGCCTTTGACCAGCAAGCCTATGCTCTGAAATCCTGGAACACATAAACCTACCAGGCCACAGTACAGCTTCTTGCTGCACGCGATCAAACCGGAGTAGAGCTCTGGCCTTCCCCAGTTGCAGAGACTGTCTCTCCCACATGGCCCTTGTGCGGGGTCGGCTGACCCGGGACTGGAACTGGTATAATAGTAGGAGACACTGGCGGACGACCCAAGCCCAAGAACAAACCTGCATTCCTATAATCTGTCATCACTGGTTTATTTACACCAGGTCTGAAGCATCCACCTGCTGGCAACCCCCCCTCCCGGGGCATTGGCTGAACTTTTTTTTTTCAAATTTGAATTTTATTGAAAGATTTTTCATTTTTCTCAACAAGTAAAGGGTAAGGGGTACAGAAAGGAAAAAAGGGGGGGTAGGGGAACATAAGGGGGGTGATCACGGATCCACAAGACTTTATACAGTTACATATTTCATACTGTACAATACACAATGCCACATATTATCATACATATACACTATATATATATGCCACATGTTATTCTATATCCTAGGAACAGCATTTTGTGGTGTATCATATGGAAATTTCTACGGTGTAGCCCACCAAAAGGTAGACCTTATCCCTATCGCCTGTTACTCGGCTTGTGTGGTGATCCATTGTTGCCAGCTATAATGAGCATTCCTGATTTGTTTGGGTGTTTGTGCTGATATCAGTTCATATTTCAAAAACTTTCGAATAGTTTGGTGCAATAGTGGTAATGGTGGGCATGTATTTTGTTTCCAGTGAGTGGCAATAAGGTTGCGTGCGGCCATTATTATTATTGCTAATAATTGTTTGTCAGGTTGGGAGATATCATCCGGCATTAAGAGAAAGAGGCATACCCTCGGTGTAAGTTTTAGTGTCTGAGAGTGGATTTTGTTCCATAGTGCCTTAATCTCTTCCCAAAGGGGAATAATAATAGTGCAATCCCACCAAATGTGGGACATGGTGCCATTGCCTTGGGCACATCTCCAACACCGATCTGAGGTGCCCGGGTAAATTTTATGGAGCTTATCCGGTGTTATATACCACCTAAATACTAATTTCTTATGGGCTTCTATGTGGGAGTAGCAGGAAGTAATGCCTTTCAACGCCAATAACGACTTTAGCCACTGGTCATCTATAAAATTTAAGTGCAATTCTTTTTCCCATTGGGATTTGAATTTAAAGTCTTGGGTAGGGAGTTGTTCGTGCAATGCTGAATAACCTACCGATAAAGTCTTGGCTTTAACTGGAGTTCCTTGGCATCGATTATATAGTATAAGTGTATGTTTACTGGGGGTTTGCTCCCTGTCCACATACTTCATTACTTTATCTTCTATAATGCTTTTTAATTGTAAATACGGGAAGATATAGGAGTGAGGTAGCTTATGGGTGGATTGTAATTCCGGGAATGGTATGATACTATCTCGTCTGCATAGGTCAGTAATATGTAGGGCTCCCAGATCTCTCCATTTATCCAGTGATAGCCAGGGTGAGATCGATTTGAGCGCTGTTAGTGGAGCCCAAGGCAAAAATTTATGTTCGGTCTTGTTATTTCGGTGGAGGTAATCCCATGCTTGGACTGAAAATTTAGACAATGGTAATATGGGGCATGTGTTGTCCCTGAGATACTTGGGAGTCCACATGTGGTCCGTTACTGATCCGTTCGGGTTATATTCATTTTCTAGGTCTACCCATTGTATCGTAAGTTTGGGGGCATGGAGTTTAACTGCTGTCTCCAGTATAGCCGCCCTCTGGTAGTTTAAAATATTGGGGACTCCAAGTCCTCCGTTTTTCACTGGTGTCTGGAGTAGGGACAACGGCAATCTTGGTTTTTTCTGTTCCCAAATATACATAGTGATTATACGTTGTACATGTTTGCTTAGAGTGGGTGAGAGCGGGATCGGTAACATCCTAAATACATATAACAGTTTCGGGAGAACTACCATTTTAACCGCATTTATTCTCCCTAACCATGAAAGCATAACTCCTTTCCATTTATGAAGTAGGTTTTTACACATTAGTGGCAGGGTAGATAGGTTATGCGTGGTTATTCCCCTGAGGGTAGCTGCTATTTTAATACCCAAGTATGTAATGTGTGCGTGCCTCCAATCAAAGGAGAATCTTTCTTTTAGTATGTGCACCTCATGTGATGTGAGACGTATTGGTAATGCCTGCGTCTTAGTCTGATTTAACCTATAGTACGAGATTGCGCTGTATTCATCTAGGATGTGCATGAGGTGGGGGAGCGATTGTGTCGGATTGGACAGAGAGATCAGGATGTCGTCTGCAAACATGGATAGTTTGTATTCTTTCCGAGATACATGTATCCCTGTAATGTCTGTGCTGTTTCGTATTTTGTATGCTAAAGGTTCCAATGATAATACAAATAGTAGGGGCGATAAGGGGCATCCTTGGCGGGTGCCATTCGTTATTGGAAAGGGCGTTGATAAAAACCCTGCATTCGATACTCTAGCTGTGGGGCTGGAGTATAAAGTTAAAATGCCCTGTATAAAAGCAGTAGGAAATCCAAATTTTTCTAGTACTTGTGTCATGTAGCACCAGTTCAGTCTGTCGAAGGCCTTCTCCGCGTCCAGCGCTAAGAGAAGGCCCTCCATGTGTCTTGATTCCATATGGGAAAGGATATTTAGAATTTTTCTCGTGTTGTCCGAACCTTGCCTATTTTTAACAAATCCTGATTGATCGTTGTGTACAATACGCGTCAAGATATGTTTCATTCTCTCAGCCAGGGTTTTAGCATAAATTTTCGTGTCACAATTTAGAAGCGATATGGGTCTAAAGCTTTGACATAGTGTGGGTGGTTTGCCTGGTTTCGGCAGTGTGGAGACGTGTGCTTGTAACATCTCAGGTGGCATGGTGCCCGTGAGAAAACAGTGATTCAGGAGGTGTGTGAGAGAGGGGGTGAGATTTTTAGAGAAGGTTTGGTAATAAATATTGGGGAGGCCGTCCGGGCCCGGCGATTTATGTGCCGGTAATTGGCCAATCACTGTTAACAGTTCTGTCTCGGTGATTGGTTGTATGAGAAGATCAATTTCTGTCTGTGTTAATGTGGGTATGTGGATCGAGGCTAAGAATTTTTGTATCTGGGTCGCAGATGGGGTATGTGTGCTATTGTCCTCTCGGAGATTGTATAGTTTTTTATAGTATTGTGCAAATTCGTCTACAATATGTTGAGGGTTAGTCACTTTGCAGTTGTTTGAGGATTGTAGCCATGCTACTCGGGAGTTGGCCATGCGTGATTTTAGCTTGGACGCCAGTACGGAACCAGACTTGTTCCCGTGGGCAAAAAATTTATATTTACATCTCTGTAGTATATAATTGGTTTTGTCCAGGTCAATTTCATGCAATTTATGTTGGAGGTCCCTCAGTTTACTCTGTTGTTCCAGTGTAGGGCTTGCTTTGTTGGCGTGTGTGAGGGCTGTTATGTCTTTGATAAGATTATTGTATGTTTCTTCCCTTTTCTTTTTTGCGCGGCTTGCATGTTTAATAAATAACCCTCTGACCACTGCTTTATGAGCCTGCCAAATCATATCTATGGAGGAGTGGTGAGTGTTGTTTATTTCGAAATAGGAGTCAAGATCTTCTTTAATTTGGGCTAGTATATGGGGATCTTTCAGGAGTGTTTCATTAAGACGCCATGTACCTCGACCTATATTAGAAAATTTCTCTTGTATTGATATGGTGATAGGAGCATGGTCGGACCATGTTATAATTCCTATGTGTGCTGCTTGTATGTTCGGTGTTGTGGATGCGTGAATCATGAAACGATCAATACGTGAGTATGAGTTATGAACTTGGGAGTGAAACGTGTAGTCTTTGTCTGAAGGATGTAAGACCCTCCAGATATCTAATAGTCCTGCTGTATGTATTGCTGTCCTGAGTTGTGCTGCTATGTTAGAGCGCTTTTGAGCTGATGCTCTCGCGACCAATTTCTCGGACGTTGTATCTAATCCACTATCTAGGACAAAGTTTGTGTCCCCTCCTATAATTAGTGTCCCGAACAAGTGGGATTGAGCTAAGGAAATTATCTTGTTTGCATAGGTCACTTGATTATCGTGGGGACCATATACATTTAACAGCGTGTACGGTGCATTATTTATGAGACATTGTACTAGGAGGAATCTACCTTCTTTATCCCGTATTATTTTATGGGTTGAGTAGGCCACGTCTTTATGTATCAATATTGACACCCCTCTCTTCTTCTTAACATATGCTGTGTGAAATCCTAGCGGAAACGATTTGGAACAAAATTTAGGCATATTAGATTTCAAAAAATGGGTTTCTTGAAAGAAGGCAATACCCGCTTTCGATTTAACTGCTTCTGCTAAGGCGAGCCTCCTCTTGTGAGGGGAGTTCAAGCCTTTGGCGTTAAGGGACAATATGGTTAAAGCCATGGCCAGTCCTGGGTTGGGGTTAGAGTGTCAAGTGCCCCTGAAGGGGTCTCGGCCTGTTCATTGTCCCTGTCTACTTGTACTATATACATCATCACCTTTAAACCTTGTAGATGAAATGGGATACCATATTCTGATCTATTACAAATTACAGGTCGCCTCTTATATGGCGTCAGTGAGTACTTGCGTAGGATAATTGGAACTATATGGTGTAAGCCTGCTTGTGAACCTCTGGGGCTAGTGAAATGCAAGAGAAGCTGCTTTTCATTGGTATATGAAAATGGAGTCCGTGATGGGGGGGTAGGGTACGGAGTGGTTAGGTAAAGAACTTTCTGCCCTAAGGCAACTATATACAGAAAGACAGACCAGGACGTAGTGTCCAGAGTCAAAATAGAAAATATAGGCCCAATGGAGCCAGAGTGGGGGAGGGCAATTGTAGATATTATGATCAACCTTTTATGCTTTAGAGTGTGTTTGGAAAATAGTAACAATAACAATAAGAATTATTCCAGCCTCTTCTGAGTGGTGGTTAATCTATCTCATGAGGCCCTCATATAACGGGTACAATTAAAATGAGAAACCACGTCACCTCTTTGTTACCTAGCAATCAAAGGTATGTCATGAGGGGGAACACATAAACATATAACGCATATTAAACCATTTTAAACAGCGCATAGCATGTATAAAATAACTAAATTATTGCATATGATCAATCTCACGTGTCTCCATGCGGCCTCATTTAAGAGGGTGAGGATTACACTGCGCCAGCCGGCAAGTAGTGTGTCACAGTCTCATTTATGTCTTGTTAGTTGAGACCAGTCTTTAGAGATTTTCGTAGGCGATTTGCGTGTGTCATTCGTGTGGGTAGTATCTTCCGCGTGTTCAATGGCAATGTCCCATTCTTTCAGTAATTTCAGTCCATCCGGTACTGACTTTATCTGGTGCTCCGAACCATTCTTCTTGAGGAGAAGACACGTGGGGTAACCCCATTTATATGTGATTTCAGCATTCCTCAGTGCCTTGGTGATCGGCATAAATTCTTTACGTTTCGTAAGGGTGGCGGCTGATAAGTCCACGAATAATTTGATTCCCATATATTGCGCCGGTAGATTGTTGGCTATCCGCGCCGTACGCATGATCTGTTCCTTGGCTGTAAAATGGTGTACCCGGGTGATCACATCCCTGGGTATAGATGGCGCCAGGAATCTGGGTTTCGGTAGTCTGTGTATGCGGTCTAGGCATAGATCCCGATCTGTAAGTTCCGGGCAGAGGGTTTTGAAGAATGTTATGGCGTAGTCCCTTAACATAGACGGTCCAATGTCTTCAGGTATTCCTCTTAGACGAATATTATTGCGCCTGTCTCGGTCCTCATGATCTGCTATTTTAGCTGTGAGGAAGGCGACTTTCTCCTCTAATGAATCATGGGCCCCTGCCAGGGTATTATGTGCCTCAATGATTTCCTCAGATTTGTCTTCTAATAAAGAAGTTCTCTCACCAATTGCCTGGATATCTGCCCTGACATCACGGGCCAATTTCGAGAAATCTGCTTGCAGAGATTGTTGTAGCTCTTGCAGCATTCTGTGGAGAGTTGTTTCGGACGCTGGGAGAGCAGTTCCCAGTGATATGGAAGTGCTGTCGCTCCTGTCAGAGCACGCTGTGGGCGAGGAAGGGCCGCCGGCGCCATTTTGCGGAGACCGTCGCGGAGATGTTAGAGCCGCGATCTTCAGTGTAGCCGGGCGCAGTTTGTTCTTTTTCACTGATCTCTGTGCCATGGTGGTTCAGGTAACGGGTGGTTATGTTTGGTGGCTGGTAAAGGTCGGTAATGCTCTTCTAATCGCTGTAAGTTTGAGACCCTCGTTGGAGCTGACGGCTCACACAACCATTCCCTCGAGCTGCCAGGCCACGCCCCTCGGCTGAACTTTTTAATGCTTGGACTGCATCTGAATTGCAGGTTTACTACACAACCCTGCAGCCACTATGCCTTACAGACCCTGCACACTGTTCTTCTTATTTTGTTTAGTGATTTAGTTATTTCTTTAAGCCTTTGCCTAGCCTAATCAGCTCCTATTAGTTTGCATACCTCCCAGCCTGTTCAGCAAGTAATTGTATTACTTTAATGTAACTACGCAACGTCTGAATGAAGCAGATAGGTGTAGATGAGCAAGCGATGACTCCTGCCAAAATCAAAATGTATAGTAACATACAGCGACTGTTACTACTCACTTAAGCAATTTATTATGAAAGCTGTAGTTATAACGTGTACCTAGCCTGTACAGTTAATTTAACTTTCACAAGGGGCCTGCTATATGTTACCCAGCGTGTACCTAGACAGAATTGTCACAAATATTCGCAGTTGAACCCCGCTTAGCATGTAACCTACTTCTAACACTAACTTAAGCAAACGCACCGTTAGCGATGTTTAGCCTAATTAATGTGACTCACGGAATCGTTGTTTTAGATTGCTTCTTAACACAACTTGTTTAATATACGCTTCTGTTCAAAGCCGCATAAAACTAAAAAATGAGGCACGTCTATTATGGAAATGTAGAGAGCACTGCTACAGCTGTATTGACCCTTATCTTTTGTGGAATACCTTTGCACTTCCCTCTCTTTATTCTGTACCCTTCTTATATGCCTCAATAAAATAAAGATTGACAAAAAAAAATAGAATCAGTCTCCCATTGGCCCCTGTCATGCCACGTTCCCCATACACTCACGTTTTGGGGGCGTGGATATGACAGGGGCCAATGAAAGTGAAAACTAGGGTATTTATACTCACCTGTTTCCTTTGTACCTTGCCCTATCGTGGTTTCTGTTCAGTTCCCTTTAGTGCTTGTATCGTTCAGTTGGTTTTTTGGTGCATGACCATGGCTTTGTTCCTGACTCCGTTCTCTCTTTATCCTTGCTTGTTTATCCGCCGGTTTGCTCTCCTGTGTACCAGTCCCTGGCTTGTCCTACTTTACGCTGTCTCTCCGTTCCCTTGACCTCGGATTGTTCTGGACTCTGTCTTTTCTTGTACTCGTCTAAGTCCGGCCATTCTAAGGTCCGGTAAGACGAATCCTGTTTCCTTGTCTCTTGACGATCTGGACTATTCCTGCGTGTTGGGGTATATTACCGTGACAATATTACAAGGATATAATTTTGTATGCCTAGAAAATTTGTAAAAATGAAATAAGGTAGGCACACTCGATATGAAATATACGCAAGCTCCCAAATGGAGCTCTATGAAAATACGATATGGGGTGCTCACTCACATAAGGCATACCCTGAACTTGACCCTGAACTTGAAAAGTTCTGAGGACATAGTTGACTGGCTAACACAGGACACCCAATCTTCTACAGCTTCCGCTCGGAACCTTGACGCACCATCCTCCTCCAGCTTAGCTTTGGGCACCTCTCAAGATACCACTCACCCACCTGCCGCCACCACCAACACTAGCACCACAGCCGCTTCACTTTATCTGTCAGAGGAGTTATTTACACATTTCGTTTGAAGAAATGAGTGATGCGCAACCATTATTGCCAGAGGATGTAGATAACAGGGATATGTCTCAGTCAGGCAGCATTACACACATGGACGTACGGTGTGATGATGATGATGTTGTACCCACTGCTGCTTCCTTTGCTGAGTTGTCAGATACAAGTGAAGCAGTTGATGATGACGATGCGTCCATGGATGTCACGTGGGTGCCCGCTCGGCAAGAAGAAGAACAGGGCGAAAGTTCAGATGGGGAGACAGAGAGGAGGAGGAGGAGACGAGTTGGAAGCAGGGGGAGATCGTCGCAAGGAGCTAGTGGCACAGTCAGACAGCATGCATCGGCACCCGGGGTCAGCCCGACAGCACGCCAATCAACGCATGCTGTGTCCACCACCAGAATGCCGTCATTGCAGAGCTCAGCAGTGTGGCATTTTTTTTGTGTGTCTGCCTCTGACAACAGCGATGCCATTTGCAACCTGTGCCAAAAGAAACTGAGTCGTGGGAAGTCCAACACCCACCTAGGTACAACTGCTTTGCATAGGCACATGATTGCACATCACAAACGCCTATGGGATCAACACATGAGTACAAGCAGCACACAAACTCAAAGCCGCCATCCTCCTCCTGGTCCAGCATCTTCAGCCACGTCAACCACTGCTGTCCTATTTGCCCCCTCTCAACCATCCGCTACTTCGTCTCTCGCCTTGAGCAGTTCCCGCTCATCTGCCCACAGTCAGGTGTCTGTCAAGGACATGTTTGAGCGTCAGAAGCCAATGTCAGAAAGTCACCCCCTTGCCCAGCGTCTGACAGCTGGCTTGTCTGAACTATTAGCCCCCCAGCTTTTACCATACAAGCTGGTGGAGTCTGAGGCGTTCAAAAAATGTGTGGCTATTGGGATACCGCAGTGGAAGGTACCCGGACGAAATGTATTTGCACAAAAGGCAATCCCCAACCTGTACTCGATTGTGCAAAAGGAAGTAATGGCATGTCTGGCACACAGTGTTGGGGCAAGTGTCCATGTGACCACTGATACCTGGTCTGCAAAGCATGGTCAGGGCAGGTATATCACCTACACTGCGCATTGGGTAAACCTGCTGACGGCTGCCAAGCATAGAATGCGTGGCTCTGCAGAGGAGTTGGTGACGCCGCCACGACTTGCAGGCAGGCCTGCTGCCACCTCCTCTACTCCTCCTACTCCATCCTCTTCCATAACCTCCTCGGCTGAGTCCTCTTCTGCTGCTACGTCTTGCTCCACATCAACGGCACCCCCCCAGCTCCCCAGGTACTGTTCCACATCCCGAATACGGCAGTGTCACGCCGTTTTGGGGTTGACTTGCCTGAAAGCAGAGAGTCACACCGGACCAGCACTCCTGTCCGCCCTGAACGCACAGGTGGATCAGTGGCTGACTCCGCACCAACTGGAGATCGGCAAAGTGGTTTGTGACGGAAGAAATTTGTTGGCGACATTGCATTTGGGCAAGTTGACACATTTGACGTGCATGGCACATGTGTGTAATCTGATCGTACAACGCTTTGTGCATAAGTACCCAGGCTTACAGGACGTCCTTAAGCAGGCCAGGAAGGTGTGTGGCCATTTCAGGCGTTCCTACACGGCCATGGTGCACTTTTCCGATATCCAGTGGCGAAACAACATGCCATTGAGGCGCTTGATTTGCGACAGCCCGACACGTTGGAATTCAACACTCCTAATGTTTGACCGCCTGCTCCAACAAGAAAAAGCCGTTAACGAGTATTTGTATGACCGGGGTGCTAGGACAGCCTCTGCTCTCTGACGTCCTTAAGCAGGCCAGGAAGGTGTGTGGCCATTTCAGGCGTTCCTACACAGCCATGGCGCACTTTTCCGATATCCAGTGGCGAAACAACATGCCATTGAGGCGCTTGATTTGCGACAGCCCGACACGTTGGAATTCAACACTCCTAATGTTCGACCGCCTGCTCCAACAAGAAAAAGCCGTTAATGAGTATTTGTATGACCGGGGTGCTAGGACAGCCTCTGCTCTCTGACGTCCTTAAGCAGGCCAGGAAGGTGTGTGGCCATTTCAGGCGTTCCTACACAGCCATGGCGCACTTTTCCAATATCCAGTGGCGAAACAACATGCCATTGAGGCGCTTGATTTGTGACAGCCCGACACGTTGGAATTCAACACTCCTAATGTTCGACCGCCTGCTCCAACAAGAAAAAGCCGTTAATGAGTATTTGTATGACGGGGGTGCTAGGACAGCCTCTGCGGAGCTGGGAATTTTTTTGCCACGTTACTGGACGCCCATACGCAATGCCTGCAGGCTCATGCATCCTTTTGAGGAGGTGACAAACCTAGTCAGTCGCACCGAAGGCACCATCAGCGACATCATACCATTTGTTTTCTTCCTGGAGCGTGCCCTGCGAAGAGTGCTGGATCAGGCCGTAGATGAGCGTGAAGAGGAAGAGTTGTGGTCACCATCACCATCAGAAACAGCCTTGTTAGCATCGCTTGCTGGACCTGCGGCAACGCTGGAAGAGGATTGTGAGGAAGAGGAGTCAGAGGAGGAATGTGGCTTTGAGGAGGAGGAGGAAGACCAACCACAACAGGCATCCCAGGGTGCTCGTTGTCACCTATCTGGTACCCGTGGTGTTGTACGTGGCTGGGGAGAAGAACATACCTTCAGAGAGATCACTGAGGAGGAGGAACAGGACATGAGTAGCTCGGCATCCAACCTTGTGCAAATGGGGTCTTTCATGCTGTCGTGCCTGTTGAGGGACCCTCGTATAAAAAGGCTGAAGGAGAATGACCTGTAATGGGTGTCACGCTACTAGACCCCCGGTATAAGCAGAAAGTGCCTGAAATGTTACCAAATTACAACAAGTCGGAAAGGATGCAGCATTTGCTAAATAAATTAAAAAGTATGCTTTACACAGCGTATAAGGGTGATGTCACAGCACAACGGGAATCTAACAGGGGAAGAGGTGAAAGTAATCCTCCTCCTCCCACGACCACGCCGGCAAGGACAGGACGCTTTACAGACTTGTTGTTGATGGAGGACATGCAGAGCTTTTTAAGTCCTACGCATCGCCACAGCGTTTCGGGGTTCACCCTCAGAGAACGACTCGACCGACAGGTATCAGACTACCTCGCCTTAACTGCAGATATCGACACTCTGAGGAGCGATGATCCCCTTGACTACTAGGTGTGCAGGCTTGACCTGTGGCGTGAGCTATCCCAATTTGCGATAGAACTTCTGGCCTGCCCCGCTTCAAGTGTCCTGTCAGAAAGGACCTTCAGTGCAGCAGGAGGTATTGTCACTGAGAAGAGAAGTCGCCTAGGTCAAAAAAGTCTAGATTACCTCACCTTTATTAAGATGAATGAGGGATGGATCCCAAAGGGACTGACAGTGGGCGATACATTCGACTAAAAAAGGCCTGATGAGGGGGACTACTTAACACACCACTCCTATCTGGTGGCACATTAGATTGCACGCGCAGTGCCCCAAATTTGAAGTAGGAGGACCGACCAAGCATCTTTTTCCATCTCCCGCTTCCTAAAATCGATGCCTTATATACACGTCCCCTGATGGGGGACGTAACAGGGATTAAACTGATAGGAATAGTACTACTTAACACACCACTCCTATCTGGTGGCACATTAGATTGCACGCGCAGTGCCCCAAATTGGAAGTAGGAGGACCAACCAAGCATCTTTTTCCATCTCCCGCTTCCTAAAATTGATGCCTTATATACACGTCCCCTAATAGGGGACGTAACAGGGATTAAACTGATAAGAATAGTACTACTTAACACACTACTCCTATCTGGTGGCACATTAGATTGCACGCGCAGTGCCCCAAATTTGAAGTAGGAGGACCGACCAAGCATCTTTTTCCATCCCCCGCTTCCTAAAATCGATGCCTTATACACACGTTCCTGACAGGGGACGTAACAGGGATTAAACTGATAAGAATAGTACTACTTAACACACCACTCCTATCTGGTGGCACATTAGATTGCACGCGCAGTGTCCCAAATTTGAAGTAGGAGGACCGACCAAGCATCTTTTTGCATCTCCCGCTTCCTCGGTGAAGGAAGAGAGACCTTCAATGACATCAGTGAGGACAAGGAACGGGACATGGCTAGCTTGGTATCCAACCTTGTGCAATGGAGAGTTTGCGGTTGTGCAAATGGACTGTTTGCGGTTGTTTGCGGTGCGTTAAACGGGGAGTTTGGTCTGTCACTGTGAAGCGGGCGTAACCCTTACACTACCTGATCGATACAACATCTACCTGATGTTTTAAAGCACGTTATTCCAAACAATTTAGGAATGTTAGGTGATTTATGCCCTTTATGGATTAAAACCAGACTCTGCATCAACTATGTAATTTTCCATGGGAGTTTTGCCATGGATCCCCCTCCGGCATGCCACAGTCCAGGTGTTAGTCCCCTTGAAACAACTTTTCCATCAACAATACTGTTCTATACTTTTTCTGCCTTTCTCCATTTTTAAGGTATTTTGGAAGAGAGTAAGTTTTTCTATATTTTCAATATTCTATTCATGTAACTCACTTTTTATTGAGAGTTATTACCTCGGTGCGCAGTTATTTTTTTCTTAAGAAAAAGGTAGTGTTTAGTAATGTCAGCATGCAGAGACAGGTTATTTGCACCAGAACCACAATATTAAGCTGTAGTACTCCTGCTGTTTAGATTACTCCTTGAATCCTAGTATTACTCCTGAGATCCTGGAGCATAACTTAGCTCCACAGAACCTAGATCAACTAGTATTGCATTTTTGGTTTTGGACTTTTGGTTCCAGTGAACAGAAACATAATATGGAAAACAAACACAAACATCCGATTTGCAAGTAAATATCTTTTACGACGTACATCGCATTGGTCCTCCATGCACTTCATCTTTTTATCACTTTTTTAAAATTATAATGGATTATTTATCAAATAAATATATATGAAAGTGCTGGAGCTGAACATGTGGGAACATTGCTTTTTTGGTGTGTGAACACTCATATAGAAACATACACAATGAACCATTGATAGACAAGGAGACATATATAATATAATCATTGATATATCTATAGATAGAGATATGTAGCTATAGAAAGAGCAATATATAGATGACGAATACCTACATTTGTTCACAATCTGAACAAAAATTCCCAAGAGTTATGCATAACTGTAAAGTCAAATACATTGAACTGAAGAATATATTTGCCAACAGCTAAAATCCCCCAAAAAAATTTAACAGAAGATAAATCCAAGCATAAGGTCATCCATTTCTGAGAAAATAACAAAGGTTTTATCTTTATCTCTGAAGCAGACATCAATGGGTATTCAAGGTCTCGAAACGAATATGTTATTGGTTTTGTATTCTACTGCGGACGCTAATACTGTTACAAATTAATTATGTATTAAAGACACATTTTCCTTTTGTTTCCAGGCCACTCTGATACATTGTATATAGGAGACAAAGCATTGTTTACATGGCATTTCCCATTTGCTATTAAAATAATACTGTATTTAAGGCTTGGCTTTAAAGTAATCTCTCTATAAATGCCCATGAATACAGAAAGCAGAATCTAGTAATCCGCTAGATAATAATAATAAAAATAAATAAATAGGTTTATGCTCTCTTATTCCAGCAGGTTCATGTGACTAGGATATTCCTCCTGAGAACAATGGCATGCAAAAGCTGGACCCCCAAATGGTAACTATATTAGTTTGCATGAAGCGCAAATTATTTTTTTTCACAACTGCAAATTGACATGACAGACAAGACATCCAACTTATTTCAAGCTTAAATATGTTTTATCAAAAGTAGCTTTAAACGTATGAACAGGTTTTTCTCCTTATCACTTCTGGTGCAAGGTAGCTCTCACACTCTGTCCATAACAAATATTGTATTGCTAAGGACAGAGGCAATTGTACAGGTTCTCATCAAAACAACACGTAGAATGCGGGCTATATGTTTGTTCAACCATAATTGACCTCTTTCATATTAAGTGCACTCACACATATATATAATTTTGTTCAGGAGAAATGGGGCATTCATTTTGTAACGGCATCCCCAGGCATAAAAGGGGATAAAAGCCGTTTAGTAGATCTTCCCCTTCCAGAGATACAGGCACAGCTACTGCAGAACACCAAACTTCCGAACTGGATACAAAATAGCACTCCAACTCCCGAACTGGAACCTCACTAATAGCTGCTAGCAGACGAACAGGAAAAGCAGACAATCAGCTTACACTCCTGGCAATCAGTCTCTAACAGCATACAGTAAATCCCCCCAAGAACGAGACAAGGCTCTGTGTTGAGGGTCAAGCAGTGGTCAGTTTTAATTAACACTCACAGACTTTTATGCAAGTCCCCATGCAAGGGGACATCCCACAGGGAGGGACAACATGTAACCAATCCCGTACAGTAAAACATAAAACACACCCAGCACAAACACTGCCTGTGATATCATTACTGAACACAATGGGTCAATGTAATTTATCACAGGCATGAAAAATACAGTTTTTACAGCATATTCATAACTTCTAAAATATAAATCACATTCACATCACATACATATTCACAATCAATTTATTCAGGGGAACAACATGTCAAAAAATGGCACGAATCAGACCAGGGGTTCAGAAGTTAGTAAAGTATCTTTTGGGGCCTGGCTAGCAGCATGGCTATCTGGCCCAAACCGGTTTTACAGAGCCCTCTATCCTGGAGACAATGGGGAAAATAATCCAATTATATCCAGGGATAGAGGCAGACTCCATTGAGCACATGTTACCAGTAAAACACAAAAGGATACAAAAATACATAACTCCTATCACACTGAATTGAACGGGCCAAATCTCCCAGGGTCCATAGTCACAGGGCAAGAGGCGGGCAACCAGGCTCCTCCAATGCAATGTGGCGAGATTGGTCTCGTCACACATTTCACATCAAATATTTATATATGAAGCATTATTAAATATGAAAAACATTTAGGATTGTTGTTAATTTCCAAGATCTCCATGGCATTTAACTGTGAATGCCATAATACTGTTAGCTTTTCATGCAGTAAAACACACATATTTAATGCTGTTATTTCCTATAAGCACAACAATGTCCCCCCATGTGCAGGTTTCATGGTGTTTTTTATAAAGTTACAGAATCAAATATGGGGCTTTGCCCATTTCAGTTTTTATACATTGAAATTTGCCAGAATTGTTTGCCTAGCCTATGTTGCCTTTGAGACTTTGTGGCAGCACATGAATAATAATTGAAATATTATATTATAGCTTGAAATAAAATTAAAAAGTCAACTAGAGAGATTTCAATCCTCAATTAAAACTCGGAAACATTCCAAATTCATAAGAGACACAAAGGACTTCCAAACAGGCAATATATACCAGAGGTCCAAACAGAGCAGGAGGGTAGAATTTGATCAGTTCTCCACATCGGAATACGATACGAGCGGTTCCGAACCTGAACTTAGTTCAGATAACGCCTCCACCCTACCTGAACCTAACCCTAAAAGTATCTTAAAAAAGGGAATCAATTTTTTAGCCAGGGCCAACCAAGAAGCAAGACCACAGAGAAATACGAGGAGCAAGTCCTCAAGAGGTTTCCAACGCAGGAAAGCATACTAACCACAGAGAGCCAAATCATTAACCTCTCCTCTTATCAACTTACTATTTCAGAAACACAGCTTCTTAGGAGGGGACTGTCCTTTGTCCCTACACCCAAATTTGACAAGTTTGGGTGGACAAAGGACATTCACCTATTTGCCAGAAAGCTGGCTCTGCATAAGTACCATTGCATTCAAAAAGATAAGCAAGCACTTAGATTGGGTCTTGAAGCCAGGGACATGAATCTACTTGACAATTTGGTGGAATTACTCAGTAGTAACGACCTATCTCACACCCAAGTAGCCCCATTTACCAAGTTAAAACCTAAAAGTAAGTTTACCCCACACATACCTGAATACAAATATATTGACCTATTTGTTGAATTATCGTGTAAAGAAATTGAAGCAATGGGAACTAACTCAGAGTCTAGATTCCATCCAAATAATCTGAATGTACAAGAAAATAGAGCACTGGCCAAATTAAGGGCCAATGAGACAATTATCATAAAGCCTTCGGATAAAGGGGGAAATCTAGTGATACTAGATAGGGACAAGTATGTCCAAATGGTGAACATCACACTTGAAGATAGGGACACCTATGTAGCACTCCCCTCAGACCCTACCAGTAGATTCCTACTTGAGCTCAAAAAGATTTTGGATCAGGCATTTCAAACCAACCTAATTAGCATTGAGGAATATAAATATATGCTTAATAAGAGACCCACCATCGCTACCTTCTACTCGCTGCCTAAGATACATAAGCAACAGAAAATACTAACTGGGAGGCCTATAGTATCAGGGAACAACAATCTTACCCAAAATTGCAGTATGTATGTGGAACAAATCCTGAGTGGCCTGGTTAGGGTCCTCCCTTCGTACGTCAGGGATACAAAGCAAATTTTGAAAATACTGGACGACCTGACAATACCCATTGGGGCCAAACTATGCAGTCTTGACGTGGAGGGACTATATAGTTCCATACCCCATGAAACAGGTCTCAACAATATAAAATGGTTCCTTCAAACACGTGACCTATCTCTCCGTGACCATAATCAGTTTGTGCTGGAATTACTACAATTCGTTTTAACACACAACTATTTCCTCTTTGAGGGTATCCACTACCACCAGGTGAGAGGGACTGCGATGGGGACAACTTGTGCCCCCTCGTATGCAAACCTCCACCTGGGGTGGTGGGAACAGAATGTAGTGTTCAGTCCCAAATTTGCTGCCTACCAGGACTACATCAGTCTCTGGAAACGTTACATAGATGACGTACTGATCGTATGGACAGGATCGACAGAGTTATTTGAGGATTTCGTCAAGGCTCTTAATCTTAATGATCAGAACTTAAAACTGACTCACGAGGTGGGAGATAATAAAATCAACTTCTTGGACCTGACTTTACAAATCTTGGAAAGTGATAATAAACATATCTCTACCACTCTATTCAGGAAGCCCACAGCCACCAACAATCTATTGAACTGGCAAAGTTACCATCCAACACCATTAAAGTATGGAATACCAGTTGGACAATATCTACGTGTAAGAAGAAACTGTTCCACCACGGAGGAATTTAAAATCAAAGCAAAGCTGTTAAGATCTCAGTTCAAGATCAAGGGATACTCAAATAGATGCCTTAAAGCGGCATACTTAAGAGCACTTACTACTGAGCGCAAAGACCTACTACAAGACAACCCTCTCAACGAAAAGACCCCAGGTCTGATTAGATGCATTGGCACTTTTGATGCAGGCTGGGATCCAGTCAAGGGCATTTTGAATAGATACTGGCCCCTGATCTACCAAGATCAGCACCTTAAGGAAGTTCTGTCACCACATGTATCACTCACGGCCAGGAGAGGCCGTAACCTAAAAGATCTACTGGTACCGAGTCACCTCTCCTCACCCAAAGCAGACAATACATGGCTAAAAACACCAGCAGTGGGCACGTTTCAATGCGGCCGCTGTAAGGCCTGTAGGTACATTCGGAGAAAATCTAAAACGTTTCCGAACTCCACCAATACACAGATACATGAGGTTAACACTTTTTTCAATTGCAAAACGACAGGCCTTATTTACCTCCTTACCTGTAGCTGTGGCCTCATGTATGTGGGGAAGACCTTTAGGCCATTCAAGAAAAGAATTCTTGAACATGTAAATTCGGTGAACCCCTCCAGACACATAGACACTGTCATCTCGAGACATCTGAAACTGAGACATGAAGGCACAGCCCAGGGCTTAAGGTTCAACGGGATCGAAAAAATCAAACTAGGACCGAGGAAGGGTGACATAGATATCAAACTACTCCAAAGAGAGAGCTATTGGATTTTCACATTAAAAACCCTTTCCCCTTCTGGTCTAAATGAAGGATTTTCCTATACCTCGTTTATATAAACTCACCCGAACCACATCGGTGTCTATATTCACCAATTAGCCAGAATATGTTTCTCTGACTTACAGTTCATACCACATCCCATATGCATAACTACTATGATCTGGGGTGGCTTCCCCTCACAAACATAATTGATTAATGCCATACACATTCGAGCTAGCTTTAGTTTATCTACCATATATCAAGCATCATATGCTAAATGTACATCTTTGTAAATATGTTAATATGTATATAGAATCTGTATTCTTTTTCTTCTTTCTATCTATTGATTACTGTTCCCTATACCAAGTCTCTATGAGTATATGGACCTTCTGTCCTAATACCCATTGTTCAGGTTTCACTTCACTTAACCGTGGTCAAGATACCCAAACCTATCACAAATATTATGGATATCTAACACTAAATATGAGGGTAGACACGAATCAAATATAGGGCATTATTGCCCGGTACCTATCCTTGGACCGGGATATAGCTACTAACGCTATGCCCTACGATTTGTATATTATCCCAGCATCGAACGGGTTAATGTCAAACCGACATCACCGCGTATACATTTGATACAAGGCAACTTGGCGGTATAATGTGAAACCGTGATCACAGTGTATCCACTTGATACACTGCACCGTGGCGGTATACAGCCGGCCCTAACCTCCTGAGCTGACGGAGGATATAGGACTTGCTTGAAGCTTTCCAGCACGGAACCGGTTAAAAATGGCTCCTATGAGCTCAATCAATACCACCATTAGCATAATGATCACATGATGGCCGGGAGCGTTAGTGCGCATGTCAGCAACCTCCTGATTGGTCAGAACTAGAGACTCTGGGACCTAAACCCCTGTAAAAGGAGACCGAGACGCAGTCTCCAGTTAGCCCCTGACGAAGGTGCATCTCAGCACCGAAACGCGCGTCGGGCTCTTTTGGGCTCACTTTTTCCTCACTGTGTGCTTTCCTCACTAGGTTATCTATCACTATGTGCAGGCAACCAACACTCTAAGTATGGTTCTGCACATAGAGGCACTTTAATCCTTATTATTCACCTCTACTTTCTCTCCTGACGGCTATACTTGGTATGCCTTATTTGAATAACTCTGTATATATGTAGATTAATTGTTAGTTCGCAGTTTCAAACTCTATACTTCTTGGAGTCTGAATTACTTAGATGTGTATATCTTAAGAGGTACCCAATTAGCCCTCTATAGCGGCTGAATACCTTACTCTGGATATTATTCATATACCATCCCCTATTTACCAATTAGGGGGTATACAACTATATCCAGTATTTATGCATATCTTTTTTACTTTTGACTAACAGGCTTAATATCTACCTAGCAAAGGCACCATTATCTAACTTTAGCTCTGTGAAGTATATGAATATCTTCCACAGTGGCCAAGATTTACGCCTATCCCGGCTACCATCTATATGCTGTTCCCCATTTATCTGTTAGGGTGAACTCAATATGGTGTAGTCTGCGAACTTTACAGGATATTCAACACTTTAACCAGCAACAGCTCGGATTTTGTTACAAAGGACCGAGTGTGAGCCAAAAGTTGAACACCCACGTCAGTTGCATGACGCCTACCAATAGATCCACAAGCCACTAACCTTGACATTGCATTTAAGCCTCAATAAAGTCACTAGATAGCGGCTTGCGCTGGGTTTAGTAGAACAAGGGTATTCATTGGAGAGGCATATCTAGAGGTGAGCCATTAAGGCAAGATTGCACTTTGAATTAGATGTGATTCTATTTACTCTATCTTTTGTACTATTATTACTATTTTTTCAAGTTTGTACAGTTATTATAATATATGAATTACGATTTCCAGTTACATATTCAACTAGTTTGGTTTTTCCAGCTTGTTGTATATCCCTTTGGTTCACATGAATAATAATTACCCCCATTGTGGCATACTATTTGCAAAAGAAGACAACCCAGGGTATTGAAAATATCAATCCATATTCCTGATATCTATCCTGAGTCATGACACACTTGTTCCTGGCATGGAGGTAACAGTCTGGGGCAAAGGTGACATTGATTAGCCCCCAAGAATTTCCGAAAAGCAGCCCCTATAGACGTTTTATTAACAATTCATCTTGTGGGTGCATTTCAAATTGCACAGTCTATATTTTTTTACTCTATTACATTATAATCAACAAAAATGTATGTAGTTCTACTGCAGCTCATGGAGAAGAATAGGAAAGCTGTGATCATTTGCGTGCAAGTTTGTACCGCAACAAATCTAATAGAAGCACAGAAATGTTGTGCTTCCTGTCCCCCTTTTGAATGAGCTTTCATATATAAATCCCAGTAAAGGAATCCTAGTTAATAATTGTTGTGTACAATAATTGTTGTGTACAATGTGGAAAAAGGCAGCGTTAGAGTCATGTAACAGGAGCATGGCCTCTGCACATTATGCCCGAACTACAGTGTGTGAAGTCACAATGTGACTCATATTGTAGGTGTCCTTAGCAGGGCAGCCACAATATTGGCAGGTATTGTCAGTCAAGCTAAAGTTGTTTCACGTACAACAAAGACTAAATGAGCACCTACTGTTGGATGCTATACTGACAACCGGTAGCAACACACCTGTAATAAATGTCAACCAGCACTCTCCAACAGCAACAGGCTCCTGTGTGAGCCAAAAAGTAACTGTTTTTGTGCGCTGGACCATTATTGTTTGAAGGCCAGCTCTGCAGCAGGACTATACTTTCAGACCGACCCATACAGATTCTATACATATAGATTCAATAAATAATTTTATATTAGAACAGGGTTTTTCATAAAATTAATATAGATTGCATAAACTAAATTTTTCTGGATGCCAATAAACAAACTTACTGCATTGCTGAAAACTGTGATACATTTAAGATTCATTGTGCCTTATTCTGACAACACATATCCTCCCTTAATTTTAACAATAACACAACATGTTTATGAAATTTTATCATCTCCCCTTCTTGCCTAATAAGCCATCAGTCCCTCTTACCTACACCCCCCATTCTTAATCAGCATTCAAGCACTCAGTAATCATAAATAAGGCCACCTTCCCCAGCTCTCTAAGTAGGTAATAAAGCCCTCTTTAAAGCATTCTTTTCTCTTGGCTGTAATGCCTTATTTAAGCACTCGCTAATCAGCTGTAACCCCCTCACTTTATTTCCTAATCAGCCACTCTATGCATTTCCTTACTGTTAGGTGCCATGTACGTAAAATCATGTTCTCAATTTACATGCACCTTGTCTGATTGTTAAAGCAAGCACTGGATGTTTCTAACTTGGCAGGTAATTGAGGAATAACAAAAAGCAGACAAATTGCATTGCTGTTGCCACCAAACTACATAAATGCACATCTGGTATCACTGTCAGTGTAAGCATTTTGAACGCATATAACCTAATCTATAACCAGATGTTTCTATGTTTTTCTATGTTTCTCTGATGTTCAAAATAATTTTGTTGATTTCAGTTTGTTCCAAATAAATTTGTGCTGATGACCAAAATTAAAAGTGACAACTGTTTTTTTTGTTGCTATTTTTACTTTTTTGTATTACAAATTCAAAATTCACATCAACATTTTCTTGGCAAGACAAGATTCACTCTTGCCAAACATTAAGTATATAAGAGTATATAAGAACAAATATAACACTACCTACTTAGGAATGAACACGCGCCCTAATGGTTCTGCTGTCAGAAGTTAATTTGCTATATGACTTCTTGATATTGCTGAGGTCTTAAGAATGCATGCCTGCTGATGAAAATTAGGAGCTATGTGAAGATGTGTCACAATCAGTTCTCTATTTTGCATCGGTTACAAAGCTGGCAAGAAATTATGGCCACTCAATGATCAAGAAAAAATAAATCTTATTCTTGTATTCAGGCTTTTGACATATATGATCCTTAGTAGAGTATTACTATGGAAATATCACTTGTGTATTTTATGGAAATATATCTTCACAACAAGTATTTCTTTGTTCATTATTAATACATTAAGTATCAATGAGAATCATAATAACACACTAAAAAAAAAATATTTTGCATTTATACAAGGACTTTTACAAATTTGTTTAGAAACAGCTGAATTGTTCAAACGTGCTATAATATGTTGCATACAATATAAAAAACTGGGAACGGAATCAGTTTTGTAGCGAGACAAAGAACGAAGTACACATTATACCTGATTGTCACTTCTTCAACCTATCCAGGTGTCCTGTCTACATTCAGGCAGCTTGGACCTTCTCTGTTGCAAAATTCTGGGTAAGCATTCTCTTGTCCACAAGAAATATTGGTTACATTATACATACACGTAGACAAAACCATACTCCATGGGATGTACCATTACCATTTGTCACTCACATTACAAAATCCTACCAGTGTTTGGAAAAATTGTTACTTGGGAGAGAGTACACAGATTCACAACCAATTTGCTGGGATTGCATATCATTTGCACAGAATATGGCCTAGCTCTAAGCCCAGATGAGAGGTACCAGAAAGTGTAGTTGAAAATGACGAGCATAAGATCATACAAATATATATGGACAGGAAAACCTGACCTGATAGAGTGGAAAGTCAGGTATGAGTAGTGAATAAAAATTAGAGTATAAACCAATACAGTAAAAGTTAAATACAAGTGAAGAAAAGAAAAAATATAAGTGAAAAAAATAAAAAAATATATATATTTATGCAAATCCACAAAAAATCTCTACTGGTACTGGTAAGCCCCCATATTGGCTTAAAACATAATGTTTGAAATAAGAATTGAAAATCCTAAACATACCAGGAGATGATTTGAGGAAATGAATAGAGAAATTAATTGTTAAGATAGCTACTGCTAAAACAAATAATAATATAATATACCAAGTGCGGCTAAAAGAGTAATACAAATATAAAATTGCATATATAACCCTCTTAAATAAAGTCAGATCACCAATGCTGAATATGAAGTGTCCAGGAAAAGTGCTGCCTCTATAAAAAAAATTGGGGTACATAAACTAAATGATGAAAAATAGAATTTAAAAATATATCAAAAAGTCTGCAGAAATGGCAGTTGCCGCAGTTAAAGTACAGTAAAAGGTGGTGTCTAATCACTTTTAGATCCCAGTGACAGATCTAAAGTGTTCTGATCTTCACTGTGTGCTGAAAGATAAATTAACAAGCCATAGTGCTCTCTGTAAAAAATACACTACTTTATTCTTGAAAGATTAAAATCACTCACATAAATCCAAAAGTAACGAGCATATAAACTGAGATAGAGGGCTGCAGGACAGGGAAATAAAACGGATCGATGTCAGTCCTCCCTCCAGCCGGCTGAGAGGAGTTGATGCACCGATACAGACTGTGAGATCTTCGCGTGCGTTCCACTTAATCCAAGATCTCACTGTCTCTCTCGGTGCATCAACTCCTCTCAGCTGGCCAGAGGGAGGATTGACATCGATCCATTTTATTTCCCTGTCCTGCAGCACTCTATCTCAGCTTATATGCTCGTTACTTTTGGATTTATGTGAGTGATTTTAATCTTTCAAGAATAAAGTAGTGTATTTTTACAGAGAGCACTATGGCTTGTTAATTTATCTTTCAGCACACAGTGAAGATCAAAACACTTTAGATCTGTCACTGTGATCTAAAAGTGATTAGACACCATCTTTTACTGCACTTTAACTGCTGCAACTGATGCCATTTCTTCAGACTACCTGACAACCAGCTTACATTCTGTATTACAGAATATACAATACCAGCTTTGGATAAACTGCAGATTTTTTGTTACTCTATAACATAGTTGCCTATCCATATAGCTGGTACATAGTTTCATAGAGACATCTCCATAACGGATTTCATTATTGGAACTTATTTGGACTTTATGATATCTCCGTAAATTTGAACTCTATATCTTTGAGTTATATTTGGATGTGACTGTCACTCTTAGTTCTATTTCATTTTATTTTTCTGCCTGCATTTTTGATATATTTTTCAATTCTATTTTTCACCATTTAGTTTATGTAATCCAATTTTTTATAGGGGCAGCACTTTTCCTGGACACTTCGTATTCAGCATTGGTGATCTGACTTTATTTAAGAGTGTTATATATGCAATTTTATATTTGTATTACTCTTTTAGCCGCAATTGGTATATTATATTATTATTTGTTTTAGCAGTAGCTATTTTATCAATTAATTTCTCTATTCATTTCCTCAAATCATCTCCTGGTACGTCTAGTATTTTCAATTCTTATTTCACATCAGATCATACAAGACTTCCAGATCCAGAGTGGCATGGAAATACTGGCCAGCCAACCAACCCTGCATTTTGGTGTTACGTCAATGAACGGAAAATTGCAATGGTGGTGGATACCCAGAAGACCCAGATATAGACAAGCACATCATAATCCTCTCAGAAGCTACTACAAGTTTATTGTAAAAGTTCCTACTTGACAAAATCGTAGAAAGAGGAGAGAGGTAAATGTAAGGATTCGGTCACTGACTACAAACCTCATAAAGAGGCTAAAATAATAGTAATACTTTTTATTGTAAGTATACATTGAAACACAAAGACTTGTGTTGATGAGACGAAAGAGAGGTGTAACAGATAAACTAAAACATTTACAATCTATTTTTGAATATAAGGTTCTAAAACCCCTTAAGGACACGTGAAATGTGTGACATGTCATGATTCCCTTTTATTCCAGAAGTTTGGTCCTTAAGGGGTTAAAGGCAAAGACTAGGCAAGGTCAAAAAGTCAGATAGACATAGATTTATATTATTTTATCACTATCTATCTGGTATTACAGTCATACACTGGTCAGTCACAACATTAAAAGCACCTGCCAAAACAGCTCTGATGCCTTGAAGCATGGTCTACACATGGTATCTGGCATTAAACATTAGCAGCAGATCCTTTAAGTCCTGCAAGTTGTGACATGGGGCCTCTATGGATTGGATTCAATGTTCTAGCACAACACACAGATGCTCAATCACATTGGGATCAGGGGAATTTGGAAGCCAAGGAAACACATTGGAGATGCTGTCATGTATCTCAAAACATTCCTGAATAGTTTTTGCAGTGTGGCAGGTTGCAATATCATGCTGAATAGGCCACTGTCATGAAGGGGTGCACATGATCTGCGTAAATTTCTAATTAGGTGGTACATGTCAAAGTAACATCCACATCAGTCCCAGTACCCAAGTTTCCTAGAGCATAACACTGCCCTCTTTCCATTGCGCAGCACACTGCCATCTCTTTCCCAGGTAAACGATGCACATGCACCCCAACTCCCACCTGATCTAAAAGAAAATGTGATTAGTCCGACCAGGCAACCATCTTCCATTGCTCCATGGTCCAGTTCTGAGGGTGCTTTCAGCATTGAACAGGGGTCATCATGGGCACGCTGACTGGTCTGCAGCTACGCAGTCTCATACGCAGCAAACTGTGTGATCTGACACTTTTCTATCATAGCCAGCATTACGTTTTTTAGTAATTTGAGCTAAAGTAGCATGACCTGCCGAGATGGGCTATCCACCACACCACCACATGCATCAATGCACCACATGCATATTAACCTGAAGCCAGTTCACCAGTTGTGATTCCTTGCACCTTTTTTGGTAGGTACTAACCACTACATACTGGGAACACCCTACAAGACTTGCCATTTTGCAGATGCTCTGATCCAGTCATCTAGCCATCACTATCTGGCCCTTGTCAAAGTCACTCAGATCTTTCCACTTGTTATTTTTTTTCCTGCTTCATATTGTAAAAGATTATGTGATGGAAATTATATCATTGTTATTCTTTCCCCAAACAAAAAATATAGTTGTCCTACACCGTAATTAATGCAGGAAAATTGTGTTTTGTCTAAACCTACATTGTCTGATACATTTTATCCTTGACAAAGGTCATATAAATGGTTTAACATTAGAACAAAGAGAGAAACCACAATTACTGTCTATATAAAAGAAATGTTACAGTATTTTCTCCACTATCAGCTATCTTTTATTTGATTCTTATTAAAAAATAAAATGTTTTAAAAACTGGAAACGGTTTGACCTCACTGAGGTCAAGGCAATCTAGTGTAACAATCATGATAGTGGATATAAATAGTGGAAACACAGGAAATTGCGAGTGTATCTACTTGTCCATTAAAAGACATTAGTAAACAAAATGTTGGCATGGTTGCAACACAATTGATGTTTAACCCCTTAAGGGCGGCGTGCATTCTATGCCGTCCTTTTTGGGGCAGTCCTAAACGCCGGCTTAACCGGGTCCCCGCCATTCCCCCGACGGCAGAAAGCGATCCTGGCATCTGCCCGATCCAGCCCCCCTCTGCCACATCCAGCCCCCCCCCCGGCCATGTAATCGCAGGGTCCTTGCGATCACATGGCCGGAATACCCGGCTTATGTAGTGCCTGTAGGGGGCCTGCCTGAGCTCTCAGGCAGTCCTCCTAATGTCTGCAAAAAAGTTGATAAAGTTAATAAAAAGTTTAATAAAGTAAATAAAAGTACTTGGATCATATATATATATATATATATATATATATATATAATCTAAGTACTTGTAAAAGCACATACATAAACCATTAATATATATTAATATTAAAGTAGACGTAGAATGACATTAATTATATATAATGAAAAAAAACTATAAATTGAAAAAAATGAAAAAATAAAATAAAAATAATAAAAATGAATTTAAAAAAAATTATATACCAGTTTGTTCTACAACCATAATTTGTTCTAACTGTATTTTGATATTAATATACATATATATTAAATTCAAAATACATTTAGAATGGCATTATAAGTACATATGTGTATCTATATATCTATCTATATATATATAGCTATATATGAATACAATTTTTTTTAAATGATATATATACACAAATATATACATATATATTTAAATTCTACAAATATATTTATATAATATTTTTACATAATCAAGTCATTTTCTTAATTACAATTTGAGGGACCTGCCCAACAACCCAGGCTGAATGTCCAGAGAATTTGTCTCGCAAGCCCTATATTTAACCCTGTAACTTTCTAGGACACCATAAAACCTGTACATGGGGTCTACTGTTTTACTCGGGAAACTTCGCTGAACTTCGGAAACTTCGCTGAACTTCGCTTAGTGTTTTTTTAAAAACCAGTAAAACATATCACAACGATGATATCGTCAGTAAAAATGCCATTATTTGCATTTTTCACACACAAACGGTACTTACACTGACGATATAGTTGTTGTGATATGTTTTACTATTTTGAAACACATATTTGTGTTCGGTGAAGTCTCCCAAGTAGAACAGTACCCCCAATGTACAGGTTTTATGGTGTTTTCAAAAGTTACTAAGTCAAATATAAGCCTTGATTTTCCTTTTTTCACATTGAAATTTGCCTGATTAGTTATGTTGCTTTTGAGACCGTATGGTAGCCCAGGAATGACAATTACCCCCATGATGGCATACCATTTGCAATAGTAGACAACCCAAGGTAGTGGAAATGGGGTATGTCCAGTCTTTTTTAGTAGCCACTTAGTCACAAACACTGGCCAAAATTAGCTTTTAAATTAGTTTTTTGCATGTTTCACACACAAATATCAACACTAACTTTGTCCAGTGTTTGTGACCAAGTGGCTATTAAAAAAGACTTGACATAACCAATTTGCAATACCTTTGGTTGTCTACTATTGCAAATGGTATGCCATCATGGGGGTAATTCTCATTCCTGGGCTACTATACGGTCTCAAAGGCAACATAATCCATCTGGCGAATTTCAATGTGAAAAAAAATGAAAAATGAAAAATGTAACATGCTATATTTGACCCTGTTACTTCCCAAAATACCATAAAACCTGTACATAGGGGGTACTGTTTTACACGTGAGACATCGCTGAATACAAATATGTGTATTTTATTGCAGTAAAAGCAAACAGTATTATGACATTCACAGTTTTTAAAATTCTTTTTTTCTCCCATTTTTTTTATATTTTATTAATCTTAAATTATGCTTCATACCTAAATATTTGATGTTAAATGAAAACCCTGTTTCCCCTAAAAAAAATTATATATAATAAGTGTATAAGTGTAGGTGCACATAATATGAAAGAGGTGAATTACGGTTGGACAGACATATAGCGCAAATTCAAGGTTTTGTTTACGTTTTGTTTTGATCACAACGTGTACATTTGGCTCAGTCCTTAACGGGTTAAGGGGTTAACAATCATGAAAAGTTTTTTGTTTGTTTTTTCCATTTAAGATCAAGGTAAATTTGTTTCCTACAGTTCTTGTTTTGTCTGTTTCAAATTTCATTATACCTTTTTAATTCATATAATTATGTTAATTCATTGATAATTAGCAACCCTGTGAGTTACGGTTTTCTTAAGACCTATGGTACCCCTAGTAATTAATCCAGGGTTAGGCAGTGATTTATTCAAAAGCATTTCCAAACAAAGTTAAAATAGCACTTTATCTATCTTTAGTGAGTCACAGCAGTCTTAGCAATTAGATGAGTGTGCCTTGGCAGGTACTAGCACCCGCCAGGCGGAACTATTCTAAATGACTGATTGAATGCAACAGTCAAAGAGATTCAGTGAGCCAACTGCTGTACTTATGCTACCCAAAAGCTGTAAATCCCCCTGCAGTTAAAAATGTACAAAAAAGAATTATGTCTTTATAAATAAAAGGAGAGAAATAACTACAAACATTTTGGATTCAGCAGCAAAGTATTTGCACAAATGAAAATAACTAAAATGTAACAAACAAATGTAAATGCATTGTTTGCAAGCATATGGCAATTGTATGTCACAGAACTTCACTTGCTTGCATTTAATTATGTATTTTGTCATTGGGGATATACTTAAAAACAGCTTGCAAAAACTGCAGATCTCTTGTTTGCTGCCTTTGCAAGCTCTCGCCTTCTAACCTTGCCCAGACTTTCTGTGGCTGTCTAATCACAGACTTCCCAATATAACTCAGTGAGAGGTCTTTGTAAGTCAGGTGCTCTCAGGGCCATACCTAGGGGTTAGCAAAGATGGCCCCTGCCCTGCCAGAGGCATAGGCGGAGAGGGGGGTGGATGTGAGGGGGGGTGCAAAAATGAGTTGTCAGAATGACAGCTGATTTTTGCTCCCCGCTCGGGATGTGTTCCCTGTGCCCATAAGGGAACCGCATGCACAGCACACTAGCAGGAGGGTGTTTCCTCCTCTGCCATGAAAGGTAAAACAACAGGGAGGGGGGCCATGTATCTGTTTGTGTACAGAGATGGTGCTACTTTCACCTAGGGCACCAGCTCTGTGAGGGAAGATGCTGAGTGTCTATTGTGCCCCTAATCCTACTTAGTAAGCGTGGGGGGCATGGGGGGGGGGGGCATGGATAAAAGGGTTAAGGAGATATGTGGGGTGAGAGATATGGATAGAAGTGATGGAATGGATGGAAAGGGGGGGAGAGACATGGGGAAGAGATATGGATGGAAGGGGGAGGGAGACATGGAAGGGAAATATATGGAATGGGTAGTGATAGATTGATGGAAAGGGGTAGGGAGACATTGGGAAGAGATATGGATGGAAGGGGGAGGGAGACATGGGGGAGAGAGATGGATGATAGGGCAAAGGGAGACATATGGATGGTAGGGAGGGAGATATGGATTAAGGGGGTAGAAGACCTATGAGAGACATGATGGAGAGATATGGATGGAATGGAGTGTGAGACATGGAAGGGAGGGGAACAGAGACATCGAAGGTAGGGAAGAAGAGACATGGATGGAAGGCGAAGAGACAAGGAAGGGGGAAGAGAGAGAGAGAGAGATGGAAGGGATGAGAACAGAATAATTGATGGAAAGAGAGTGGATAGAAAGAAAAGATAGCAAACTCCCCAGATAAAACAGTGGGGTGCTTTCTGGTGTATGCGAAGTTATGGAACATCAAATGGAACTCGAACCGAGGGAGAAACATAACTATCTACATATGTACATAAGTAGCTATAATGTTGCAACAACATGATTAATCTCTGAAATAGCAGCAGCAAAGTATAGTATCCTTTTGAATAGCGAATCCAGCAAATATGTCATCCTATATGTATGCTGCTTTCTAGTGGAAAGGCAGAAGAGGAAGAACGTATTGTCATGGTTCCCATTGTAACTTCCGGAGTGCCAAACTAGGTTGCCCCAGGAGTGCCCAGTAGCAGATTTGAACCCGGGTACTTTGCACCCGGGTACTTTGCAGTTACCTCTGAGCCACCATTCAGCTTTCTAGCTCTGTCTTGTATTCAGCACTGGGGGCTGGACATGCATTGAAATTACTCCTGTCACTCTTGGTACACCTGAAGATGATGGTCTCATTAGTTCCTTGACTCTAGTTCTGTATTGCTGTTTGTGTTCCAGTGTGCTCCTGTTGATTCCTGACCTTGGCTTGTTACTCTGTATATCCTGACTTCTGGCATCCTCTGACCTCGGCTTTCTTCTCGTTAATCCTGATTTCTGGCACCCTCTGACCTCTGACTTACCCACGACAATTCTCCTGCTTTATCCGTTCCTGTACTGCGACTTGGAGAATTATCCTGCACAGCCCCCATGCACTGACTCACAGGCCAGGTGAATTCTTACCTGACCACCTCGGCCTGTGTTTACTTGCAAGGGTGAGCATATACCTCTGCCTGCCGGACTTCCAACTCAGGTAAGCCCTAACACGTATATAGGATCCCTATCTCCCTTGCAAGTAAAGTTCCATATAAAAGAAGAAGCATGTTAGGCTTAATTAGATCACAGGCTTCCAACTTCAATCACACAACATCATAAGTAGCTATAATATTGCAAAGAAAAGACTAATCTTAATCACAGCAATAAAGTATAGTATCCTTTTAAATAGGGAGTTCTGCAAAACTGTCACGGAGACTAGATTTATGCTGCACAAAGCACAGTTTAGTATATTGAATCCCTATCTTCCTTGTAATCTTGCTAGACAGGAAAGATAACGTGCAAAAATATATATATATATATATTTTATTTTTTTTAAAGTGCCTTTATGGAACGAGGTGTTCGCGACCCACGCAGAAAGTCAATAAAAGCTTCAAAGGGGCACAAGACAAGCTCCAGGACGCAATGGGACCACTGGCCCGTGTAATGTACCTGGCGGATGCCGCTTACGCCAGAGCAGACTCATTTAATGCGGATATGGTACGTGAATGGGCACACGACATCAGAGAATGGACCCGAAGGTGTTTCTGCTTTCTCGGAAACACTAATATGGCCCTCTCGACAGAGTGGCGCTGTGCAGCACTCTTCCGCATCGACCCCAAACTGGCGGGTCTTGGGGTAAAGGAATTAGGCCCACACGTACAGGGAAAACGTTTTGGAGAGGCCTTCATGAAAGAGTGAAACAAACACCTGAACGTGTTCTCCTCTTTACACAGGGCCCGCACCTCCATGCATAAGGTCTTTAGAGGTAACCCTTCCAGGGGTGTTTTTTCCAGGGCTGGTTGGCAACGGGGCCGTGCCACCAGCTGATTTTGGCCATCAGGTCCCCGTATGGGACATCCACAACAATTCTATCCGGAAACGGGCTCGAGACAACATTACCCCTATTACCAAAGGGAATCGGACAGAGGACTTGGACGGACGGACGTGCCCGCGCAAGATTCCCCACAGGTAAGAGACCAACACTTATCAATGCCTTTGTTAACAATGACTGCCGGCCGTGTTTCTCTTTTTTCCAGAATTGGGCAAAACTGTCCACAGATGCTTGGGTATTACAGACGTTCAAAGGTTACCACATCGAACTACAAATGTTACCCATACAGAAGCAACCCCCTTGTCCCCTATGCTTCTCCATCATGGACGCTCATCTCATAGAATTGGAGCTCCGCGACTTACGCACGAAAGGCGCAATGCAACCCGCACTTGGACTAGGGGGCTTCTTCAGCAACATGTTTCTCATCCGCAAGAAAATCAGAGACTTCGTGCCAGTGATAAATTTAAGGGAATTGAACGTTCACGTTACATACTGTCACTTCAAGATGGAAGGCATACACATATTACGAGAACTCCAGGAGACTGGTTTACGCGTCTAGCCCTCCAAAGGCGCATATCTGTCGATTTCAATTCATGAAGACAGTCGTTCTTTCCTTCAGTTCTTATGGCATGGCTTCCCATGGTAGTTCACTTGCCTCCCTTTCGGTCTCAGCTCTGCACTGTGTTGTTTCACAAAAATGCTGAAACTCATGGTAGCCCACCTTAGAACTCAAGGGATCAGATGCATCATTTACCTGGACGACATACTCCTGTTCTGCAGAACAAGTGACCTGGCATCACAACATACCGAATATACGGTACTATTATTGGAATCTCTCAGATTCATTGTCAACAGGGCCAAGTCCGCACTCCCACTCGAACAATTCAATTCCTGGGCTTCGAGATAGACTACAGGTCCAGACGCAAGCCAATGGGGATGGGGTGCCACCGATGAAGATGCATCCACAGGAGGAACATTGACAACCCAGGAGCTCGCGATGCACATCAACATATAGTGTCCCTTTAAGATTATGAGTACACTGCGTTAGCATAATCTTCAATTTTCCCAGTTACATGCAGTTAAATGTTTGGCAAAAGAAAAGTTTGTACATGTGCATTAAATGTCAGAAACGTTTTGCACAATTATGTGCATCCCACAATTAAATTTTATTTAAATAAATCTGTCCATATATTTAGTTTGCAATTAAAGCATTGTTTTAAAATATCCACTTAATGAGCATACAAAAGATATGCATATAGTGTGCAGTTATAACTCTGCACCATTATGTCATCTGTACTTATATTTTATTTTTATTTTTTTCTGTATTAAAAAAACCCACACGAAATAATGCAATGTGTTTCATTAGAAGTAGTTATACGATTTGGTAGCATAACACTATGTTTCTACATTTCTAAGCAGACCCATCATTACAGGATTATGCTTATGTTCATTTGAGACAGGAGTTTCAATCAGTTCTCTGTTTTCCTACTAGGATAAGCACCTTATGATGCTTATCCTTGAATTAAGCAATCAACAATTGTCAACTCTTGTTCCAATTGAAAAAACATTGTCACATCAGTAATTCAGAGTTTTACACTATAATGGATTTTGTATGTTTAACCTCTTCCGGAACAGAGTTTGACACGTATTTGCAGTCAAGTCCTATGAGTTTTTATGGAAAGATGAGAAGGAATACAAAAGTTAGGGACAATAGTGCCTCCAGTCAAGAACAGCATTTCAACAGGAGTGCAAAAAAATGGAAGCAATACTGTTGATTAAAAATGTGAAATATTTGGCTGTAGCAATTTGTTTGCCAAAGGGGTAGGAAGTGGCACAAGAATGGGTGAGCATGTAGCAGTGAGTCATGGTGGAGGTTCTTTGCAAGTTTGTGGCTGCATTTTTGCAAATGGAATTGAAAATGTGTTCATAATTAACGGTCTCTTTAATGCTGATTAGAACAGGCAGATATATCATGCAATAACATCATCAAGGCATCTGAATGGGCACAAATTTATTCTACCACATTATAGCCAGAGTAATTAAGACCTATCTTCAGCGTAAAGAAGAACAAGGAGTCGTGGAACTAATAATATGGCCCCAAAAAGCACTGATCTTAACATTTGCAAGTCTGTCTGTAATTATATGATGTGACTGTAGTCTGAAACCACCAACCTGAAAAAGTCCTTATAAAACTGTGTGCAAGTGTACCTATAGGATTTAAAACTGTTTAGAAGAAAGGAATGTACTGGTAGTGAAGTTACCACTGCTCTATTCAGCCAATATATATCAACAGTTTACTTCTTTTAATTTAAAGCAGGTAGCATAGTTACATTTAAAGCGAGTTTCCAAGCATTATACACTGATTAGTCAGAACATTAAAGGACCACTCTAGGCACCCAGACCACTTCAGCTTAATGAAGTGGTCTGGGTGCCAGGTCCAGCTAGCTTTTACCCTTTTTTTTTTTATAAACATAGCAGTTTCAGAGAAACTGCTATGTTTATACTGAGGGTTAAGCCAGCCTCCAGAGCCTCTAGTGGCTGTCTCATTGACAGCCGCTAGAGGCGCTTGCGTGCTTCTCACTGTGAAAATCACAGTTAGAGCACGCAAGCGTCCATAGGAAAGCATTATGAATGCTTTCCTATGCGACCGGCTGAATGCGAGCGCGGCTCCTGCCGCGCATGTGCATTCAGCGATGACGTCCCGAGGAAGAAGAGGAGGATGAGGAAAGCTCCCCGCCCGGCGCTGGAGAAAGAGGTAAGTTTAACCCCTTCCTCCCCCCAGAGCCCGGCAGGAGTGGGTCCCTGAGGGTGGGGGCACCCTCAGGGTACTCTAGTGCCAGGAAAACGAGTATGTTTTCCTGGCACTAGAGTGGTCCTTTAAACCCAAGCCCATTGTGTACATCCCACTCGTGCTGACAAAATATCTCTGATGTGTCAAGGCATGGACTCCAGAAGACCTCTGAACATGTTCTGTAGTATCTGGCACGAAGACATTACCAGCAGATCATTTACTTCCGCAAGTTGCATGGATCGGAATTGTTGTTTCAGACCATCCAACAGTTGCTCAATCAGATTGGGATCTGGGGAATTCGGAGGCCAAGGTAACACTTTGAACTCTTTGACATGTACTTCAAACCATTTCTGAAAAATGTGCTCAGTGTGGTAGGGTGCATTATTATGTTTCAGAAAGAGGCCACTGCCATCAGGGAACACCATTGCCATGAAGGGGTGTATGTGGTCTGCAACAATCTCTAGGTAGTGGTGCGTGTCAAAGTAACATCCACATGAATGCCAGGACTTCAGGTTTCCCAGCAGAAAATTGCCGAAAACAAAACACTACCTCAACCAGCCTGTTTTCTTCTCATAGTGCATTCTGCTAGTATCTCTTCCCCAGGTAAACAACTCACACGCACCCAGCCATCTACTTTATCTAAAAGATAATGTGATTCAACAGACCAGACAACCTTCTTCCATTTCTTCATGATCCAGTTCTGGCCCTCATATCCCCTTTGCTTTCATCAGTGAAAAGGGGTCATCATGGGCACTCTGACATGTCTGCGGCTACCGGATACACAGCAAACTGATGTTCTGACAACTTTCTATCCTGGCCAGCATTACGTTTTTGTTAGCGATTTGATCTAGCCTTTGTTTCCCACATTCATCAATGACTGACGCAGTTCACCGGTTGTCCTTCCTGTCACCAAGTTGATAGGTACTAGCCACTGAATACTGGGAACACCCCACAAGACTTGCCATTTTGGAGATGATCTGACTGAGTCGTTTAGCCATCACTATTTGGCCCTTGTCAAAGTCACTTCGCTTGCTCATTTTCCTGCCTCCAAAACATGAAGTTCAAGAAGTAACTGTTCATTTTCTGCCTAAAATATCCAACTCCTTGACAGGTGCCATTGTAACAATATAAGCAATGCTATTCACTTCACCTGTCAGTGGCCAGTGGCTTTAATGTTGATATCAGTGACTAGCTTCCAGTAGAAAAATGTGTTCTTTTACAGGCTGGTAATCTTAACCAAAGTATAAATGTGTAAGTGAGTGAGGCTTTACAGAATAAATTTCATATTGCAAAATACTTGAAAACGAAACCATTTATACTCTATATTGGTAGTGAAAGGATTAAGAGGAGAGCAGAACACTAAATGCAGACAGATTTTCAAGTGCTGAGCAATTGATCCTCTATGCAGATTAGTTACCTAAGCTCTGAGTAACATGCAAAACAGTGTCTGAAAAGGTCTGCTTAGCAAAGTCCTGCAAGACAATTCAAATTATCATAAGAGGATGTTCATCTACACTGGGTTTTGACAATTAATTTGACATTATTAGGAATTCTTAAAAACTCAATGTATTGCCCTTTTGTTTTCCACTTCCACAAAATCATTAATGTAATCCTTATTTTCAGTAGTTTGCTATAAAGGGAGCAGGAAGGGGGTGCAGTCTAGGTGACAGATATTAGGGAAGTGCACACAACACCCCTTTCGCACACTATCATTCGTTTAGTGAAGTGTTGTGGAGGTACAGCAATGGATGAGACCATATATTTTCTGTTTGATCTGTTTGCTATGAGTAGTGTGCAGTGAGTGGAGGGGGAGGGATATTCAGTCTTTGTTTCTCCTCTGACTGGTTACTGCTTCGATGGCAGTCCACATTGAGAAACATGCTGAGCCTAATCCTCTGCTGTGATATTTCTACAATGACTAAAGATATACACTGCGTGGCCCAAAAAAAAATTGCCACCAAAAAAAAAAAAAAAAAAGGTCACACATCTTGGGATATGCCTGTGCCATCAGAGAAGAAAAAATGCATTGATGAAATAACCCGGATATTCAGTATATTCAGGTAGTCAGCTGACCTCATTCTTTGGGGACATAATGTTGCTGAAAACACAGTGTTTACTGCAAAAAGCCTGAAGGGAATGATTATACTCACCAGAACAAATACAATAAGATGTAGTTTTGGTGACTGTAGTGTCCCTTAAGGTTTCTTGTGGAATTTTGTATATATGTGTGTGTGTATATATGTGTGTGAGTAGTGGGAGTTTGAGTGCAGGGCTTAATGTTGTATGTTTGTATTTGCTTTAGTATTCCACAGCCATGTTGCAGTGATGCCACCCACCCCATGTGTGCCCTATTAAGGATTAATAAGTATATATGGATTTAGAAGAATACCCCTCTTTGTATTATTAGAGATTTTTACCTTTAGATGAAGACAGCAGGGTGACACTAAAAAACCTCCAGGTGTTTAAATGTGCATAGGGATTTGGAAAAGTACGCAAGTAATATTTTTCTTTAATTCCAAGTCCAAAGTTTAGAAAATTCGATCTACTCTTCTGCTAGCATTTATTACTTTGCAAGACTTTTCCAGGGAGACCCCTTCAGATGCAATGAATGCACATTCACACCCATCCACACATCTGTTTCTGGAGTTGATCCAAAAGATGGAAAATAATGTTCTATATATTGGTTGCGAGAATATTTAATGCATATTCTAGCATTTAATGCGCAACCTAAAATCACTAACTGGTGTTCAACCATCACAGAAATCTGCATAGTTGCTGATAGATACGAATCCCCAGTTACTGTCTATCATTACATTATAACTTTTTAGTACCAGAATACAAAAAAACAACAAACGTATAGCAACTCAGATCAAAAACAATCCACACAAGCAAAATATTTGTGTTTATAAATTCAAACATATATAACCACAAATCTTAATATTATGTCTATATTTATTTTGACATTTGCAATATATGCTGCAGTTGTATAGGTGACTACATATATTTTTTTAACTCGTGTATAATAATATGAACAATATTTTTACAATTCACAGATAAACAGATAAATGAGAAACAGACTCAAGTTTAGAATTCCAGAGATCTGAATAGTCGATAAAAAAGAGCCTAGTCAATAAGCAAATAATACACAGAACTACAATAACCCACACCCAGGTTACAGAGACCATGACAGGGCAAAGAGGAGGAGTCACAGTTATTTTAAAAAAACACTAGATTTTTTCCTTTTGTCCTTCTGTGATTATAATATTCCATATTAATTAAGAATGATTGATAACTATTGAGCAAATCAAACTATTATAGATAGTTAAGATGGCGCCGGTACACAGTACTGGAAATGTTAATAACCACAAAACACAGCACCAGAATGACTCATGCATAGCTTCACGAGAATATTATGAGAACGTAGCTAGCTTTTAGATAGGAGATAATTTACCGCACATATCTGGCATGGCATGTTGGTGGGGCTGGACAGCCTGGAAAGCTGCAGGTCCCATCCAACGCTTTTGCAAGGTCTGCACTGATAAGAAGATTTGGTGGAAAAGTACAGACTATTCATCCCATTGCTTATTAAGTTTGTTATAAAAGACGAGAAAACGTATCACTCATGGGAGTACAACCCACCTGTAATACGTATTGCTGGTTCTGCTGATTTCCCAGTAAAAGAGGGCCCTCTTCAAGCCTGACTGCAAGAAATTCTCTCAGTCAAGTGCAGCAAGCCTCTCTTATGGTGATGTATAGTTCAGCTGTTTTTATTAAGCTATTTCTTTGAGCTGTTCCTTTAACCCCTTAAGGACACATGACATGTGTGACATGTCATGATTCCCTTTTATTCCAGAAGCTTGGTCCTTAAGGGGTTAAGCTGAATATTAAGCTGAATGATTACTTATTAAGTCTCTGTTAGTCAATAAAGTTTGTATTGATTTTTTACAAGTACTTGATGTCAGTGTCTTTCCCTTTCTCAAATACTCAATTCGCTCATCCCAAATAAGGTTTTGTTGCCCACCAATATGTTTAAAAACCTTAGGGTAATTGATTATTGCTTTTTGATATTGGTGCTTCATGAATTTAATGATTAGGCACAACACCTTCATCAATTATGATGCGATCCACGTCACTGGATTGACATGGACCAGCATTGTGTAAAAAAATAACATCATAAATCAACATCAGAACAACACATGGCATCAATATGCATGTGTTGGTATCCAGAAGGTGCCTGAGATTTGATATTTTATGGATATTATCTGTATATAAATCATTTGAAATATTTTTCTAACAGTTTGTGATTATTTGAAAAGTGTATCCAAAACGATTAAACAAAGTTTCATGTATGTCATGTTTGGAGTTTTTGGATGCCCCAGAATTTATTAAAGAGTGACAATTCCTGTAGTTCATTTTTTTACAGGCCATTAAAGGGACACTATAGTCACCTGAACAACTTTAGCTTAATGAAGCAGTTTTGGTGTATAGAACATGCCCCTGCAGCCTCACTGCTCAATCCTCTGCCATTTAGGAGTTAAATCCCTTTGTTTATGAACCCTAGTCACACCTCCCTGCTCTATTTGGTCTTTCTTTATTGCAAGTTCTGTTTAATTAAGATTTTCTTATCCCCTGCTATGTTAATAGCTTGCTAGACCCGGCAAGAGCCTCCTGTATGTGATTAAAGTTCAATTTAGGGATTGAGATACAATTATTTAAGGTAAATTACATCTGTTTGGAAGTGAAACCAGTTTTTTTTCATGCAGGCTCTGTCAATCATAGCCAGGGGAGGTGTGGCTAGGGCTGCATAAACAGAAACAAAGTGATTTAACTCCTAAATGACAGTGAATTAAGCAGTGAAATTGCAGGGGAATGATCTATACACTAAAACTGCCTTACTTAGCTAAAGTGATTTAGGTGACTATAGTGTTCCTTTAAGGAAATAAAAAAACACAAGCACTAAGCATAAAAAATCTTCATTCATTTTTTTTAAATACCGTGTTTCTCCGAAAATAAGACCGGGTCTTATATTAATTTTAGTCACAAAAAACCCACTAGGGCTTATTTTCAGGGTAGGGCTTATTTATTTATGGTAAAGGTATGCACATTGAACCCCCCCTTTAATTAATCCACCCCCTTTAATTAATCAACCCCCCCTTTAATTAATCCACCCCCCCTTTAATAAATCCACCCCCCCTTTAATAAATCCACCCCCCCTTTAATAAATCCACCCCCTCTAATTAATCCACCCCTCCTTTAATAAATCCACCCCCTCTAATTAATCCACCCCTCCTTTAATAAATCCACCCCCTCTAATTAATCCACCCCTCTAATTAATCCACCCCCCTTTAATAAATCCACCCCCTCTAATTAATCCACCACCCCTTTAATAAATCCCACCCCTCTAATTAATCCACCCCTCTAATTAATCCACCCCTCTAATTAATCCACCCCTCTAATTAATCCACCCCCCTTTAATAAATCCACCCCCTCTAATTAATCCACCCCCTCTTTAATTAATCCACCCCTCCTTTAATAAATCCACCCCCTCTAATTAATCCACCCCTCCTTTAATAAATCCACCCCCTCTAATTAATCCACCCCTCTAATTAATCCACCCCCCTTTAATAAATCCACCCCCTCTAATTAATCCACCACCCCTTTAATAAATCCCACCCCTCTAATTAATCCACCCCTCTAATTAATCCACCCCTCTAATTAATCCACCCCTCTAATTAATCCACCCCCCTTTAATAAATCCACCCCCTCTAATTAATCCACCCCCCTTTAATCCACCCCCTCTTTAATTAATCCACCCCCTCTAATTAATCCACCCCCCTTTAATTAATTCACCCCCCCCCCCTTTAATTAATTAAGTCCCAGACATAAAATATCTACTCACAGTTCAAAGAGTCCGACCACTGGGTGCCTCACCGCCCGGAATGGATCCTTCCGCTGAAGATCCGTGAAGGCAGACTGACGGCGCTGCGCACGTCGTCATCACGCTGTGCACGTCGTCATCACGCTGCGCAATGCCGCGGCCCGCGACGCTCCTCCCCCTCCTCCTCATAGAAGAAGGAAGTCCCGCCGGGCCGCAAAGGTAAAATGCCTAGGTCTTATTTTCGGGGTAGGGCTTATATTGCAGCCCACCCCGAAAATTCGGCTAGGGCTTATTTTCAGGGTAGGTCTTATTTTCGGGGAAACACGGTAGAGTACAACAAATTATTGTATAAAAATTGCTGCAATTTGTGTGCATTTACCATAAAGCATCTTGAACATCGTTGCTGATTGCTCAATTTACAGCTACTTACTAAATTATTATTATTATTATTATTGGTATTTATATAGCACCAGCTTATTCCCCAGCGCTTTACAATAAAAGGGGAATTTACCAAATGAGACAATAACAAAGTGTAACAGGAACAATAGCTAGTTGAGAACCCTACTCAAACAAGCTTACAGTCTCGAGGAGGTGGGGTATAAAAACACAATAGATAGGGCATTGAGGGAGACAGCAAATAGACGTGGTAGGAAAGAAGCAGAACTGGAGGTGAGAGTGGAGTGTGGCACTTTAGCAGAGAGCAAGAGGAAGGATTAAGAGATAGAAGTTACTCTTGGAGGCTGTAAGCATTCCTAAAAAATACGGGTTTTGAGAGACTTCTTAAAGGATTGAAGACTAGGGGAGAGTTTGACAGCGTGAAGCAGACTGTTCCAAAGGAAAGGAACCGCCCTTGAGAAGTCTTGTAGATGTGTAGTAAGGGTGCGAGCAGCAGACAAGAGAAGGTTACCAGTAGAGCAGAGAGAGCGAGAGGGGCATACTTATGAATCAGTGAGGAAATGTAACAGGGGCTACAGTTGGTTAGAGCTTTAAGGTAAGGGTTAGTATTTTCAATTGACACCTGTAGGGTACAGGAAGCCAGTGTAAGGAACGACAGAGGGGTGAGGTGTGAGAGGAGAGAAAGGAGAGAAAGAACAGCCTGGCAATAGCATTCATCACAGATTGTAGGGTGGCAGTACGGCTTCTGGGGAGACCAATTAGGAGAGAATTACAGTAATCGATACAAGTGATTACTAGAGCATGAATAAGCTCCTTGGCAGCATCTTGCGTAAGAAAGAGGCGCATGCGGGCGATGTTTTTAAGGTGGAATCGACAGGTTTTAGCAACAGACTGGACCTGAGGCACAAAGGTGAGGCCAGGATCAAAGATGACACCAAGACAGTAAGCTTGAAAGGATGGTGTGAGGCATGTACCATCAACCTGCAGGGAGAGTGAATGGGGAGGATCAGTGTTATGAGGAGGAAAAACAAGAAACTCAGTTTTAGAGAGATTGAGTTTCAGAAAGCGGGAGGACATCTAGTCAGAGATGGAAGAAAGGCAAGCAGTGACACGTTGCAGGACAGCAGGGGAGAGGTCAGGGGAGGAGAGTTATATCTGGGTGTCGTCAGCATACAGGTAGTAGTGGAATCCAAATGAATGAATGAGTTTGCCAAGAGAGGCAGTATAGAGAGAGAGAACAAAAGAGGATCAAGAACTGAACCTTGAGGGACTCCGACTGAGACAGGAAGAGGAGAGGAGGTGTCATTGGAAAAAGAGACACTGAAAGAGCCTTGGGAGAGATAGGAGGAGAACCATAAGAGGGCTGCGTCACAGAGACCAAGAGATTGATAAGTTAGGAGAAGGATGACAACAGTGTCAAAGGCAGCAGATATGTTAATGAACAGCATCCTTATGTAATATTACCAAAAGCCATTATTTCAATCCAATCAAGCCCACCCACTATTAACGAAGCAATATGCTGTATACATTTTAATCATATGGAGTAGGCTGAGCCTGGCTGGCTATTTGTAAAAAAAAATATAAGCTGATTGACTATTGGTGTCTCTCTTCACCATGCCTGATGGGCCTCCTTCAATCTCAGCATCTTTACTTATTGCTATAGACACTCAGTGAGATTGAGGCTAAACTGTCAAAGCCATACTGGAACAGGGATAAGATTAATGCATAATTGCAAACTGTGTTTGGTAAAAATTTAATTACATTTTTTAGATAAGAAAAATACAATTGTAACATATTACAAATGTTTAACATTATATATATATAATATACACACACACACAGTACTTTCTGATGAGAGTCCCTTTAAGGAACTAGGAGGCTCTCTCTTATTTCACAGTAAAGATATTCGTTATTTCCATTAACATGTTTTGAGCAACATAGGCTAGTGTCGTCGTCCCTTCCCACACACACACGCCATCATAGACATATGTAGCATATGCCACAGTAATAAACATGTTTATAAAGAAAGGAAGATTATGGTAGGTGGCAAAGAGATACAGAAGTGTGAAATGTTCGGAATTTGTGTTATGATGTAAATGTATGTGTTTTTTTTAAATACAAGCTGTGGGAAAAGTAAATCAATTTGGAATGGATGCTAAAATTACATAATTTCCCCAAAAAAGATAGTGTGAATAGGAGGATTGTACAACTGGCAAATTTATTCATAGTCAAATTTACATCTAATGCCATGATCCACACCAGGGTGAATGTAACGATAAACAAATATGGCAGCACAAGTGGCCAATAGACAAGTCATTGTCATAAAATTCAGTAAGCAGCTGTTCAGAATTCTAGACAAACAAAAAAATCTAAATTAAGATCCTTGAACAATGAAGAGATTTGCAACAGCATTGTGAGGAAGACATACAGGCAGATAGAAGACCAAAAATAAATCATATTCGCCTTGAACATTTTGTGCAAGGAATACACTCATACTTTGTATTTAAGGACATTCATTTGGCATTCCCAGTTAGAATCTTATTTTTATCATATTTTAGTGCATCTCACTAACTTTTAGTGTAAGGCTGCTTCACAAGCCTTACAGTATTGCTGATAGATCAACAGATAAGATCGCTCTCTTACTGCCATAGGCAGTGAACGCACAAAATATATTTTTTTTCCTTGGCTGATATAGCGCTTCTAATTCAGACCCTCAAATGCAAATTAGTAGTTGATTTGCAATATCAATATTTTTCTACACTGTTGTTCAGGGCTTGTTATGATTCCTGTTGATGTAATCCAGAAACACCACAGTGAGATACATTACAAGCAATGCCTAACCTATAAAATTGCAATATTAGTGAATTACATACCCCAAGATGTTCATTACACCTAATGTCTAAATGCACTCAGAATAGAGAGTGGCACATAGATATGCATGCATACCCTTCAAGACAAAAGCTTGATTTCTTAAAAGACACAGTCAGAGCTGGATTAAGGCTGCCTAGGGTGCCAGATTGGGGATACCACCTAGAGACTTGACCACTGTTTCTATGAGTGTTGTGTTTGTTAACTGAGTGTTGTCTGTGAGCGTGCATGTTGTAAAAGTTTTGTGGAGAAGGACGGTGAGGGCTGAATGGAGGTAGGCTGAGTGTGCTGGTTGAATGTTTTATGTGTGGTGACTGAATTGTGTGTGTGTGTGTGTGTAAGTGTAGGGGAGTCTGTATGTGGAGTTGCATGTGTATGGGAGTTTCAGTGTTTCTCAGTGGTGTGTTTGTATGCGTGTCTCTTCCTTTATCCAGCTGCTAGAGGATCCACGATGGTCATGTGGTAGAGCTCCATTGTCTGCACCAATATGAATTAATGACTCAGAGGATTGGGGGGGATAGCAAGGGCCCTTAAAATGGGCTGTACCTAATTCTGGTACACACCATGATCCCTCCATGAATTGAGAGATTGTAGTGCTGTGCAAGGAGACCTTTTGATCTACCTGCTCTGGGCCTCTGTGTGAGCTTGGGCCCTAAGCAGCTGCCTAATGTGTAATCTGTGTTGTTCCTCTCAGTAGAAGTTAATAGGAAGGAAAAAGCTCTATGATGCTCTTGAGAATACATTGCTATTTGACAAATTTGAAGGTTGGTCATTTACATGAACAACTGTACAGTGCTACAGGCTATTACACTGCACTTGAGTGTAAACTGAAAGTTGTCAACTGCTTCTTAAAGTGAACCTGTCAAGCAAATTTCGGAAATTGTTCCCATATACACTGAATACACTATTTATCACAAAGATACATTGTGCATCATGCTTTGTGGATATTACTCTTCGTGTAACACCCACCACCGAGCCATCAACTGCTCTGCCTGCACTCCTGTAGCAGTCTTCTTTGGTTTCAAATTTCATCAGCGACGTCGGCAGGCTGGCTTCATTGTCAGTGTGCCGGCATCAGACTGTCACTGAGTACCGTCACATCACTCTGTTCCTATACTACCTAGCCAGAAGTTTCCAGGGTAACCATAGGGCATGTTGGGTGGAGAGCAGAGGAACTTCTTAAGACCACCTGTGGCATGCCAATGCACTGGCTGATAGCTGGGTGGAAAAAAACTATTTTTAAATACCGTATATACTCGAGTATAAGCCGACCCGAATATAAGCTGAGGCCCCTAATTTTACCCCAAAAAACTGGGAAAACTTATTGACTCGAGTATAAGACTAGGGTGAGAAATGTAGCACCTACTGGTAAATTTCTAAATAAAATTAGATCCTAAAAAAAAATATTAATTGAATATTTATTTACAGTGTGTGTATAATGAATGCAGTGTGTGTGTATGAATGCAGTGTGTGTGTATGAAAGCAGTGTGAGTGTATGAATGCAGTGTGTGTGTATGAGTGCAGCGTTTGTATGAGTGCAGCGTGTGTATGAGTGCAGCGTATGTATGAATGCAGTGTGTGTGTATGAATGCAGCGTGAGTGTATGAGTGCAGCGTGAGTGTATGAGTGCAGCGTGTGTGTATGAGTGCAGCGTGTGTGTATGAGTGCAGCGTGTGTGTATGAGTGCAGCGTGTGTATATGAATGCAGTGTGAGTGTATGAGTGCAGTGTGTGTGTATGAGTGCAGTGTGTGTGTATGAATGCAGTGTGTGTGTATGAATGAAGTGTGAGTGTATGAATGCAGCGTGAGTGTATGAGTGCAGCGTGAGTGTATGAGTGCAGCGTGTGTGTATGAGTGCAGCGTGTGTATGAGTGCAGCGTGTGTATATGAATGCAGTGTGAGTGTATGAGTGCAGTGTATGAGTGCAGTGTGTGTGTATGAATGCAGTGTGTGTATGAGTGCAGTTTGTGTGTGTGTATGAGTGCAGCGTGTGTGTATGAGTGCAGTGTATGAGTGCAGCGTGTGTGTATGAGTGCAGTGTATGTGTGTGTGTGTGTTGCAGAGCCTTGGTGGGGGGTGGGCAATTTTTTATTTTAATTTTTTTAATTATTTTTTTTATTATTATTTATTATTTTTATTTATTTAATGTAATTATTATTATTTTTGTATTATTATTTATTATTTAATTATTATTATTTTTATTATTACTAATTATTTTTTTTTCGTCCCCCCTCCCTGCTTGATACATGGCAGGGAGGGGGGCTCTCCTTCCCTGGTGGTCCAGTGGCATTGGCAGTTCAGTGGGGGTAGGGGGGGCAGAGCTGTAACTTACCTCTCCTGCAGCTCCTGTCAGCTCTCTCCAGGGCCGGCCTTAGGCAAATAGGCGCCCTGTGCGGAAAGTCTTCATGGCGCCCCCCCACCACCCTCCAAGTTGCCTGAATACAGTAACACACACAGGCACCAGGGACGTGTATATCGTGAGGCAAACAAGGCATCTGCCTTAGGTGGCACTTTGCAGGGGGTGGCAAAAAAAGCCGCCCAAACCCCCAGGCAGATCCCTTGCTTGCCTCACGTCCTGGGGGGCTCAAGAGCTGGCCGGCTGGCCATGTTTGAGCCCCGCCCCCCCCCCCCCCCCGAGGCTGGCAGCGGGCAAGCGAAGGAGCATACTCACCTGAGCTCTTCCTGCTCAGCTCCCTCTGCGCCGTTTAATGAAGCCGGGAGCCGGAATATGACGTCAGTCCGGCTCCTGGCATCACTAAGAGCCGCCTACTCAGTCTGTGCGCCCCCTGCCTGCCCGCCCAGCAGCCACACTGGACTGCAGGCAAGAAATCCACTCCAGCTCTCCCATGGAGGCTGGGTGGATTTAAAATAAAATTAAAAAAATATTAGTTTGTGAGTGTTAGTGGAAATGTCTGTGTGTGTGTGTGTCTGTGAGTGTGTATGTCTAAGTGAATGTGTGTGTGTGTCTGTGAGTGAATGTGTGTGTGTGTGTCTGTAGGTGTCTGTAAGTGTGTGTGTGTGTGTCTGTGAGTGAATGTGTGTGTCAGTCAGTGAGTGTGTATGTGTCAGTGAGTGAGTGTGTATGTGTCGGTCAGTGGGGGCGTGCGTCTTTCAGTGAGTGCATGCGTCTGTCAGTGAGAGTGTGCATCTGTCAGTGTGTGTCCAAGTAATAGTGTGTGTGTGTGTGTATGTCATTGTTTGTCAGTGTATATGAGAGTGTGTGTCTGTCAGTGAGTGTGCGTCTGTCAGTGAGTGAGCGTCTGTCAGTCAAAGTGCGGCCTTGACAGGAAGGGGTGGGGGAAATTTAAACTTGGTTACAGGCATGTACACACACACACACACACACACTCAGTTAAAGGCAGTCACACATACAGGCACAGGCACACACAATGGCACAGCTACAGCGACACACACAATTAGAGTCACACACAGACAGTCACACACACACACACACAGACAGTCACACACACAGACAGACAGTTATACACACACACAGGCAGTCACACACACACACAGGCAGTCACACACACACAGGCAGCCAATCACACACAGGCAGCCAATCACACACAGACAGTTACAGACAGACAGACAGTTACAAACAGACAGACACACACAGGCAGGCAGGCAGTCACACACAGGCAGTCACACACACACACAGGCAGTCACACACACAGGCAGTCACACACACAGGCAGTCACACAGACAGACAGTCACACACACACACACACAGGCAGTCACACACACAGACAGGCAGTCTCACACACACACACAGACAGGTAGTCACACACAGACAGGCAGTCACACACACACACACACACACACAGACAGGTAGTCACACACAGACAGACAGTCACACACAGGCAGTCACACAGACAGACAGTCACACACACACACACAGGCAGTCACACACACACACAGGCAGTCACACACACAGACAGGCAGTAACACACAGACAGGCAGTCACACACACACACACAGTCACACAGCCACATGGGACATGTGGGGGGGCTATAGGGACACATGGGGGCTATAATGAGACACATGGGGCTGGGGAGGGGGCTACACATGGGGCTATAAGGACATATGAAGGGCTGGGAGGGGGTACAGGGACACATGGAGGGCTGGGGGGGCTATAGGGACACATGAAGGGCTGGAGGGGGGGTATAGGAGCATATGAAGGGCTGGGAGGGGGGAATAGTGGGACACATAGAGGGCTGGAAAAGAGGGCTAACAGGCAAACAGTCACACTTACCTCTATCCAGTGGATGCAGCTGGCTGATGGGGAAGCAGGGACTCCTTCCCTCTTCCTGTGCAGCAGGGGCTTCGGGAGGTATTAGCCCCGCCTCTGCCTCACGATAAGCCCCGCCCCCGCAGCTCGGTAAGCCCCGCCCCCTCTGCCGCGATTTTTTTTTTTTTTTTTTTAAATAGACCCTGACACCGGCCATGTGCGGGCTGTGTCGGCTGTCAGGGCGCCCCCTGCTCCATGGCGCCCTGTGCGGCCGCACAGCTCGCACACCCCTAAGGCCGGCCCTGGCTCTCTCCTTCTCCGCGCCGTCCGTGCAGCTCCCTCTGTCAGCTCCCAGTGTAAGTCTCGCGAGAGCCGCGGCTCTCGCGAGATTTACACTGGGAGCTGACCGAGGTGCTGAAGGGACGGCGCGGAGGAGGAGAGAGCTGACAGGAGCTGCAGGAGAGGTAAGTTACAGCTCTGACAGCCCCCTCTCCCCCAGTCTGTATTATGGCAATGTAAATTGCCATAATACAGACTATTGACTCGAGTATAAGCCGAGCTGGGGTTTTTTAGCACAAAAAATGTGCTAAAAAACTCGGCTTATACTCGAGTATATACGGTAGTTGTTTTTTTTCTCCTAATCTATACATTTGCTAGCACAAAGTATAGATATTCTCAATCTCATAAGCATAAATTGTTTGAGGCATAACAGGTGCCCTTTAGGATTTTTGAGATGCAATGTCCCTTATAATTCCACATTCATTTATTTTTGCTTTCTCTCACTGTATTTGTGATTATCTTTATTTAGCATATTATATTTAAAATAGACATAAAATGTCATTATTAATGATAAAGATTAGGGGGGCTTAGTTTTATAGGTCAATTTTTTTTATTATCAACTTGGAGAAAATCACGAAACAATCTTTACAAACTAAAATTGCATTTTAATATGGCTATAGAGCAAAATAGAAGGGGAAAATACCTCAAACTATTAACAACAACAAAAAAACAAGAAAAAAAAAACTGGGTTTTGAAACCCTGGAATAAAGTAAGCAGATTTTAAACGACCACAGAAAAATACAGAGAAAATCTAGGAGAACTGGCTTTCTACAATACAAGCTATGTGCTCTCATCAAAATGCTAAAATAGCAGACATGGGGTGGGATTTATCACGGAAAAAGCAGGTATTTTTCTGAAGCAGAGTGCTAAACAATAGAGTAGAGCTGGAGCCCCAATTTAGCTCTGAGAATCCTCAAGTCTGATATTAGAACCCTTACATTGGTAGCCCTAAATCCCTTGTTGGATGGCTGTGGAACATCACTTTAGTATTATGCACAGAAGGTCCCATGGGTGGCAGGCAGGGTCAGATTAAGAGCCAAGTGGGCCTGGTGCTGACAATTACGATGGAGCCTAATTACAGAATCATATCGACCAAAAACACTAAAACAATCATACCTCCCAAGCAGGGCCGGACTGGGGATACAAAGTAGCCCTGGAAAAAAAAAATCTATGCCAGCCCCATAAGTCGTTACGCCATATATTGTCGCATGTAATATGTAAGGCTATGTCTTGCCACCCCAGATGATACACAGCCTCATAGACAAACAATTTCACTAATATACATAAGCTCATTGACATAAAAACACAAGCTCACTCACTAGCAGGCACACACACACATGCAAGCAAGCTCACTCACTAGCAGGCGCGCACACACACACAGCTTAATGTAGTGGTTCTGGTGTCTATAGCCTGTCCCTGCAGGCTTTTGAATGTAAACACTGACTTTTCAGAGAAAAGGCAGTGTTTACATTGCTTAATAGTGACACCTCTAGAAACAGACACTCAGACGGTCACTAGAGGCGCTTCCTGTGTCAGTGCGGATTGGCTGAGATCATAAAGCTTGATGATCTCAGTCATAGAGGCAGAGACCAGCAAGATGTTGAAAAAAAAAGTGAGTAAAACACTATTTTTAAAAACACACACAGACACCACGACTGACACACACACACACACCATGACAGACATACACACACCATGACAGACACACCATGACACAGACCATGACACAGACACACACACAATGATACAGCCACACCGTGACACAGACACACACATGACATAGACACACACACCATGACAAAGACAGACACACACACACACCATGACACAGACAGACACACACACACACACACACCATGACACAGTCAGACACACACACACCATGACACAGACAGAAATACACACACACACACCATGACACAGACAGACATACACACACACACACACCATGACACAGACAGACACACACACACCATGATAAAGACACACCATGACACAGACACATGACACAGACACACACACCATGAACAGACAAACACACCCACACACACCACGACACAGACACACACACACACCATGACACAGACAGACATACACACACACACACACCATGACACAGACAGACACACAGCATGATAGACAGACAGACACACATGCCATGATACAGACACACCGTGACACAGACACACGACACAGACGCCATGACACAGACAGACACACACACACACCATGACACAGACAGGCACACACGCCATGATACAGACACACTGTGACACAGCCACATGACACAGACACACACACCATGACACAGACAGACACACACACACACCATGACACAGACAGACACACACACCATGACACAGACACACACGCACACAGCATGACACAGACAGACACACACACACACCATGACACAGACAGGCACACACGCCATGATACAGACACACTGTGACACAGCCACATGACACAGACACACACACCATGACACAGACAGACACACACACACACCATGACACAGACAGACACACACACCATAACACAGACACACACGCACACAGCATGACACAGACAGACACACACACACAGCATGACACACACACACTCAAACACTCCCACTGACATACATACTTTTTGGTACCTGTGGGTGGGCAGACAGATATGTGTGCTGGCGTCCGCAGGGAGAAGTTGAATGGCGGCCGCAGGGGAAGCTCTTCTGGCGGCCGCTGCTGGAGCAGGATGTTCTGTCTCTGCTTCCCCTCCCTCGCGCGCTAGAAAGAGACCGGGGCCGGAATATGACGTCATATTCTGGCCCCGGTCTCATTAAGTTGCGCGCGAGGGAGGGGGAGCAGAGACAGAACAGCCTGCTCCCCGAGCGGCCGCAAGAAGAGCTTCCCCGAGCGGCCGCAAGAAGAGCTTCCCCTGCGGCCGCCATTCAACTTCTCCCTGCGGCCGCAGGTCACTCCAGCCCCAGGTGCCGATGGCCCACTGGGAAATTTCCCAGTATCCCGATGGGCCAGTCCGGCTCTGCTCATAAGAGTCATGTATCTTATGGAGATGGTATTGGAGGGAAACTCAAAGATGCAGCTATAAGAAAACACATACTCTGCTAATTTATCTCTAATTTATGCTTTCATCTTTCAAGTAAATCCATACCCCCTAACAGCAGTGTCCAGTGAAGTCAATGGGCAGAGTAAAAGGGTGGGCCACTGTCACAAATCGCGTGACCAGAACTGCCAAAAGGGGCGAACATGCCCGAAAAGGGGGCTTGTCTGTCCAAAGAATTGGAATACCAGCCTGGCATCAGTGTACCTATGTATCACAGTGTCAGTGTCCCCATGCCACCCAGTCCACTAGTCTCCCAGTGTCCTCATTTCTGTGTTTCCCGTGTCAGTAGGATACTAGGGGACACAGAGACATAGGGACACTGAGAGACCTGGGGACACTAAGACACGTGGGGACACTGGAAGATATAGGGGCACTGAGACACTTGGGGACACTGGGAGACAGACATGGGGACACTGGGAGACATGGGAACACAGACACTAGGTACACAAAGACATGGGGACACAGACACTGAGAGACATGGGGACACAGATACTGGGAGACATAGAGACACAGGGGACACTGGCTGGGAGGCATGGGCAGGGCCGGTGCAAGGAATTTTGTCTACACAGGCGAAGGAGTATTTTGCCGCCCCCCCATACATACAACCACTATCATATCCTCACGCAACAAACATGTCCGCGCAAACACACAGACACCAAACGCCTACACCAGGCTCTGCACAGACACGCCGCGGCAGACTTCTTGACCACTCAATCTTATACACGCGCAGGGGCTCCTGCTACTGAAGGCTTGGGGTGACCGACTTAAGCCACTGACCCACTCTACCTGAAAGCAATAAGTTTATACAAAGATGTTTAATCGACTAACACCCATGACATAAAAATATGCATAGTATAGCGTTCAACCAAGCCTGATACACAAATATAAAAATGTGCGACTTTTCATGCCACTGACTAACTATTGCAAATCTGGAAACACGCTGTTGTGGCGGATGTCGATACCCTGTAACCACCTGCACATCAAAAATAAAGAATTCAACACACAAGTTACCAGAGAGCATTATCACTGTGCTTTACCGTTAACGTCACATGAGTTACCAGAGAGCATTATCACTATAACAAAGCAAATATAGATATAAATGCTGTGAAAGTACTCACTATACCATGTTATGTTTGTAATACCTGTCAAAGAAATGCTTGCAACAGCTGTTGGAGCTGTGCAAGCCCAATGTTATTGTATGCACAACCAAAATAAAAATAAAGCATTTAAAAAAATAATAATAATAAAGAATTAAAAAAAATTAAATATAAAAAAAAAAAAATTAAATATAAAAAAATTTCAATCTTACCCCCTTCAAGTGCTGGCATACAGTTCTAAAGTGATGGGGATCTGAGGAGACTGCAGGCACTCTGGGGAGCAGTCTTGCAGAAGAGGCAGCTCTTCCAAAGTAAGTCTGCTGCCGCCTGCCTGCAGGACTTTGACAATATGGAGTCAGGGGAAGGGGGGGAGGGGGCGGAAGTCAGGCCACCTACTCGGCTCACCATATTAAACTAAACACCGCCTGGGCCTATCTGCCTGTCTCCCCTCCCCTTTCCTTCCCCTACCTTCCTGTTACAGTTTTCTCTGGCTGGCTTGGCTCCAAACGCGGGCGGGCTCCACTCTGTCATGGGCGCCGCCATATTGGAGCCAGCAGAGGGAGCCCGGCCCTGATGCATCCGACGGTGGACCGCAGGGGACTCTGGGGGAGGTGTAAGTCGCGCCCTCCTCCTGACATCATCAGGAGTGGGCGGCGCGGCAGAAACTTCACCTCCGGTCCGGAAGTAAGGGAAGCAGGCAGCCTCAGCAGGGCAAGGTAGGCTGCGGTATTATACAAATCCGAATCCCTAGGCGATGGCTGGGGATTCGGATTTTTGCGCCCCCCCTGCTCGGGCGCCCTAAGGCGGCCGCCTGGGCCGCCTTATGGACGCGCCGGCCCTGGGCATGGGCACACTTGTGTACATAGACATGGGGACACTGTGAGATATGGTGACACTGGCTGGGAGACATGTGGACACTGGGACACAGATATTTGGGGACACTGGGAGACATGGGGGCCATGGGGACACTGAGACACTTGGGACACAGACACTGGGAGACTAGGGGACACTGGTAGCCACTGAGACACTAAGGACACTGGCTGGAAGATATGGGGACACTGGGAGACATGGAGACACTGTATCCCTAGTGTCTCCATGTCCCAATGTGTACCCCAATGTCTCTATGTCTCACAGCGTCCCCATGTGTCTCAGCATCCCCATGTCTCACAATGTCCCCTAGTGTCTCAGTGTCCCCAAATGTATCAGTGTGCCCAAGTGTCCCCATGTCTCCCTGCTGTCTTATCCTCCCATTCTTCACTTCCCTGAGCTGTGGTCTGTCTATGCAGGCTGGGAGCTGCTGTCTGGACTCTCTGTGCTGTGTAGCTGCTCCCCCATGGATCAGTGAGTAGAGAGAGGCAGGGAGGGATATGCTGTAACTTTCCTGACCCCTACTGGTTGGTTCTGGTATTGCAGAGTAATCTTCATTTATACTGAGAAAAATATATGCATTTGTATTATTATTAGTATTTTATTATTAATATAGCGCCAACAAATTCCGTAGCGCTGTACAATACTGTATTGCCGGTATTACTGCAATACCAGCACAGCCAGGCAGCCTCAAATACCGGCTGTGCTGGTAAAATACCAGTCAGGTGGCAAACCCAACAGCCCCTATGTTAATCCGGCCCTGGTGGCAGGAAGCAGAGGATGCCAATCCTGTAACTTCTGCCCCACAACTCTTCCTCTTTTCACCAATAGAACAAACACTGCGGTACTTGATGGGGTGTGAAGACAGCTGATACTATAGACAGATCAGTGTGCTGCTTCAAGCTTAAAGTACAGGAACAAGGAGCCTGCCTTATACTGACTAGGTGTGTGGTGAATCAGGCCATCTATGAAGGGAAAGAGTGGAATATCGATGGAGGTTACTGGTATACACAAAGCAAGAATTACTATATATAAATGGGGAAGTCATTATGGGGATGTAATTTGGCAGTGCTTAGCATGTAAACAAAGATAAGGGATAAAAAAAGAAAAGAAAAAAAGAGTAAGAGTGACAATTTGGATTACAATGTTTTGCCAAACCATGTTGGCATATGAGTATTTTATAGAGCTATATGTGCACACTGTGTATGAGTCTATCACAGAGCTCCACACCTATCTCTAGCATGTATGAGTGAATCACAGAGAAATTAAGAAATATGTAGGGAGTGTGAGTGAATCACAGAGCTCCGCAGCAATGTGTAGAGAGTATGAGTGCTGAAAAATCCCAACTCGACTTATACTCGAGTCAATGTCTGTATTATGGCAACTTACAGTGCCATAATACAGACAAGGACCGCCGGGCTCATTACAAGCCCGGCGGTCCTGTTGGGGGCTGGCAGGAAGCTGTTACTTCTGTTAAGGAGGATAAGGACCTTTTACCCTATTTAGGAGATAGACCCCAATTTATTTTTAGAGGAGCTAGAAATTTTAGACAAATTTTAACGAATAGCTTTTTAGATAAAGAAAAAAAGGAAACTAATAGCTTTTTGGGAGGACAAGTAGGTTTTTATTATTGTGGTGACTGCACTGGATGTAGATTAAAAAAAACTACAAGCAAAAATAAAAAAAACTTTCTCTTCAAATAAAAATCCAGAAGAATATAAAATACACTCATTAATCACGTGCAATACAACCAATTTAATATATCTCCTAACTTGCCCTTGTGGGTATCAGTATGTAGGCAAAACGATAAGAAAACTGAAAGTGAGAATAGGAGAACACATTAATAATATAAAGAAAAAATGTATTAATCACAGTGTCTCCAAGCACTTTTTAGAATATCATAACGGTAATCCAGAGGGCCTTCAGTTTATTGGTATAGAAAAAATTAAAGTTCATTGGAGAGGGGGATGTAAAGACAATATTTTAAGTAGAGCAGAAATGAGGTGGATGTTTAACCTCAACACCCTAACTCCTGAAGGTCTTAATGTAGATTTTTAAATTACCTCGTTTTTATGATATGTATTTTTTAACTAAATCTTTTAATATTTTTTATTGTCCATTTATGGTCCATTTTAATCACACACATATTCTTTCTCTTTTTGATGTATATTTGCCTTTTATCTGGTTTTCTATATACCTGAGTTTTTATATTGGTGTTATATTATATGTCTCTATATATATGTATTCTTTCAATGAACTTTTATCATTTTTTAATGAGTTAAAAATGTGCTAAATATGTTATTCATTTTTAATGTGTGATTTTACCATGGCTTTTTAATAACAGTATAAGGAATGTTTAAAACTTATGGAACGAATATGTTTTACATTGTTTATTTATAAAATGAACATGTATATGAAAGACATTTGAAGAAAACCAATTGACTATGATCAGGACTGAAGGCTCACTGAAACGCAAGAGAGACACGACCGCTGACCCAGAAGTGCCTTGTGACACGCAACATGACCCGGAAGTGCCCTGTGATACGCAACATGACCGGAAGCCGGAAACTAGAAGATTGGGAGTGACAGACGGAAACCGGAAGTGAACCGGCAAAAAAACTACAGCGCGCCTTTTTTAAGCATATTTAAACACTAAGTTTGTTTGATACCATAGCACTTTGATAAAGACCATTACGGTCGAAACGCGTTAGTGCAATAACTTTGGGAGATTCCATTTTATGCTTTCCGATGCAAATAAAGTTTGTTCCAGTATTCCCTGACTTGGCTTCCATTAATTGATACAAGGGGATTTCTACAGTGATCAACTTAGCCTGCTTTTTCAGCATTGCGGTCTCCAGAAATTTTCTAAAAGGCGCATACAGTCTGAGCCACTATTTACGGCTCAGCACCACGTGAGTGGGCAATTTTATATATTTTTGTATTTTGTTTATCTCATACAGGCTATACTATGTTCTTTATTTTATATTTTTAGGACATTCAAAGACATATGGTAATATTGCCTGTTTTATACATCTTATCTGTTTTATTTCATTGTACATTTTCTGTGTGATTTGGAGTGACTCACACTTGGTGATTTGAGCACTTTATCAATATTCCCCCTTTCTATTATTGTGTTATATATAGGAAGCTGTTACTTACCTTCACAGCAGCTCCTGTCAGATCCCTTCTCTCTCCTCCGGTCCGGTCAGCTCCTACTGCAAGTCTCGCGAGAGTCGCGGGGTCAGAGCTCCGCGCGGCACTCACACCGCAAGACTTGCAGTGGAGCTGACAGGGGAGCTGACCGGACCGGAGGAGAGAGAAGGGAGCTGACAGGAGCTGCAGGAAAGGTAAGTTACAGCTCTCTGCCAGGCCCCTCCTACACAGCCCATCCACTGGACCACCAGGGAGTGAGAGCCCCCCTCCCTGCCATATATCAAGCAGGGAGGGGGGGACAAAGAAAATATAAATACAAATTTAAATAACAATAAAATAAGAAAAAATGAATAATATTTAAATAAAATAATAATAATAATATTTTTTTTAAAAATGCCCTACCCCCACCAAGGCTCTGCATCACATACACACACTGCATTCATACACACACACACACACACACACACTGCACTCATACACACACTGCACTCATACACACACATACACTCTGCACTCATACACACACACTGCATTCATACACACACACACACACACACTGCACTCATACACACACACACTGCACTCATACACACACACTGCATTCATACACACACACACTGCACTCACACACACACACTGCATTCATACAAACACACTGCATTATATACACACACACACTGCATTCATACAAACACACTGCATTATACACACACACACACACACACTGCATTCATACAAACACACTGCATTATACACACACACACACACACTGCATTCATTATGTACACACACTTAAAATAAATATTCAATTAATATAATTTTTGGGGATCTTATTTTATTTAGAAATTTACCAGTAGCTGCTGCATTTCCCACCCTAGTCTTATACTCAAGTCAATAAGTTTTCCCAGTTTTTTTGGGTAAAATTAGGGGTCTCGACTTATATTCGGGTCGACTTATACTCGAGTATATGCGGTAAATCCTCTTTTCTTTAGTAAAGAAAAAAGGAAGGAAGAAAAACAAATTATACAATACATTTGATGTGCCTTGTAGTAGGGATACGTAAATGACGCTTGTTACTGTTTAGTCACACGACCGCTCATTTATATTCAAATGGGAACAATCTTGCAAATTCCTAATCACTGAATTAATCCAATGGTTTTATTTAGTATGCAGTAGTGAAGAATGCATTGCAGGAGTGCACATAATCTCAAAAAACAAATCCTCACATCAATGTAATTAGGTTTTATTCCTCCTACTGTCATTAAATAAAAGCCAAGTAGCTTTATAAGAAAGCTTAATCATTAATACTTTGTAAGCTTGTAATGATACATAAATTATACAAAGGAACATTTAGACTTTTACCTTAAATTAACTTTTTCAAAATATACACTATAGAGCAGTTATAAATATCATTAGTATATTGCACATCTAGCAGTCCTCTGTTTTCCATAAGGTCCGACACACGCACACACGCACGCCTGTACATCACTTTTTTACAACACTTTTTGGAGATGACATTTAAAAAAGAGCAAATACATTACAGCAAGTGTTTCTACAAAAGCCCATTGTTCAAAAACAGATTGAGATTGTCAACAGTAAAATATTTTCTACAGTAGTAAAGTTAAAGGGAATCTATAGTGTTAGCAATACAAAGTTATATATTTAAAAAAAAACAAAACAATCTTTACTTAAACTCACCTATTTCGAGTCTTCTTGATGCCCCTGGATACAATGCTTCCTCCAACAGACGGCTAATATGCATGCACTGCGAGCGGCCCTCCCCATGGGAAAGCATTGCTTAAATGCTTTCCTATGGAGTTTTCACAGACGCTGGATGCCTTAATACAGAGCATGTGAAAGTCCAGCATCATTTAGGCGACCAAGAGTCCTGTAAAATCTCATAAGTGCCTGTAGGCAGTCTTAGTCCTGCAATGTAAACATTGCAGTTTCTTTAAACCTGGACTAAGAGGAACAGAGACAGTGCACCCAAACCAGTTCAATGAGCTGCAGTGGTCTGGGTTAGGGATGTCCCGAACAGTTCGCAGGCGAATAGTTCCTGGCGAACATAGCGTGTTCGCGTTCGCCACGGACGGCGAACATATGCGATGTTCGGTCCGCCCCCTATTCGTCATCATTGAGTAAACTTTGACCCTGTACCTCACAGTCAGCAGACACATTCCAGCCAATCAGCAGCAGACCCTCCCAGACCCTCCCACCTCCTAGACAGCATACAATTTAGATGAATTCTGAAGCTGCATATTTTTTTTTCTAATTTTTTTTTTGTGTTTGTGTTTATTATACATTATCCTCCATAGCCAGTAACCTGTGTTTATTATACATTATCCCCCATAGCCAGTAACCTGTGTTTATTATACATTATCCCCCCATAGCCAGTAACCTGTGCTTATTATACATTATCTCCCTCCTGGCCAGTAACCGGTATTTATTATACATTATCCTCCAATAGCCAGTAACCTGTGTTTATTATACATTATCCTCCCATAGCCAGTAACCTGTGTTTATTATACATTACCCCCCCCACAACCAGTAACCTGTGTTTATTATACATCATCCCCCCACAACCAGTAACCTGTGTTTCTTATACATTATCCTCCCCATAGCCAGTAACCTGTGTTTATTATACATTATCCCCCATAGCCAGTAACCTGTGTTTATTATACATTATCCTGCCATAGCCAGTAACCTGTGTTTATTATACATTATCCCTCCATAGCCAGTAACCTGTGTTTATTATACATTATCCCCCATAGCCAGTAACATGTGTTTATTATACATTATCCCTCCCATAGCCAGTAACCTGTGTTTATTATACATTACCCCCCATAGCTCGTAACCTGTGTTTATTATACATTATCCCTCCCATAGCCAGTAACCTGTGTTTATTATACATTACCCCCCATAGCTCGTAACCTGTGTTTATTATACATTATCCCCCCATAGCCAGTAACCTGTGCTTATTATACATTATCTCCCTCCTGGCCAGTAACCGGTATTTATTATACATTATCCTCCAATAGCCAGTAACCTGTGTTTATTATACATTATCCTCCCATAACCAGTAACCTGTGTTTATTATACATTACCCCCCCCCCCACAACCAGTAACCTGTGTTTATTATACATCATCCCCCCACAACCAGTAACCTGTGTTTCTTATACATTATCCTCCCCATAGCCAGTAACCTGTGTTTATTATACATTATCCCCCATAGCCAGTAACCTGTGTTTATTATACATTATCCTGCCATAGCCAGTAACCTGTGTTTATTATACATTATCCCTCCATAGCCAGTAACCTGTGTTTATTATACATTATCCCCCATAGCCAGTAACATGTGTTTATTATACATTATCCCTCCCATAGCCAGTAACCTGTGTTTATTATACATTACCCCCCATAGCTCGTAACCTGTGTTTATTATACATTATCCCCCCCATAGCCAGTAACCTGTGCTTATTATACATTATCTCCCCCATAGCCAGTAACCTGTGTTTATTATACATCATCCCCCCCACAACCAGTAACATGTGTTTCTTATACATTTTCTTCCCGATAGCCAGTAACCTGTGTTTATTATACATTATCCCCCATAGCCAGTAACCTGTGTTTATTATACATTATCCTGCCATAGCCAGTAACCTGTGTTTATTATACATTATCCCTCCATAGCCAGTAACCTGTGTTTATTATACATTATCCCCCCATAGCCAGTAACATGTGTTTATTATACATTATCCCTCCCATAGCCAGTAACCTGTGTTTATTATACATTACCCCATAGCTCGTAACCTGTGTTTATTATACATTATCCCCCCATAGCCAGTAACCTGTGCTTATTATACATTATCTCCCCATAGCCAGTAACCTGTGTTTATTATACATTATCCTCCCCATAGCCAGTAACCTGTGTTTATTATACATTATCCCCCATAGCCAGTAACCTGTGTTTATTATACATTATCCTGCCATAGCCAGTAACCTGTGTTTATTATACATTATCCCTCCATAGCCAGTAACCTGTGTTTATTATACATTATCCCCCCATAGCCAGTAACATGTGTTTATTATACATTATCCCTCCCATAGCCAGTAACCTGTGTTTATTATACATTACCCCCCATAGCTCGTAACCTGTGTTTATTATACATTATCCCCCCCCATAGCCAGTAACCTGTGTTTATTATACATTATCCCTCCCATAGCCAGTAACCTGTGTTTATTATACATTATCCCCCCCATAGCCAGTAACATGTGCTTATTATACATTATCTCCCCCATAGCCAGTAACCTGTGTTTATTATACATTATCCCTCCATAGCCAGTAACCTGTGTTTATTATACATTATCCCCCCATAGCCAGTAACATGTGTTTATTATACATTATCCCTCCCATAGCCAGTAACCTGTGTTTATTATACATTACCCCCCATAGCTCGTAACCTGTGTTTATTATACATTATCCCCCCCCATAGCCAGTAACCTGTGTTTATTATACATTATCCCTCCCATAGCCAGTAACCTGTGTTTATTATACATTATCCCCCCCATAGCCAGTAACATGTGCTTATTATACATTATCTCCCCCATAGCCAGTAACCTGTGTTTATTATACATTATCCCTCCATAGCCAGTAACCTGTGTTTATTATACATTATCCCCCCATAGCCAGTAACATGTGTTTATTATACATTATCCCTCCCATAGCCAGTAACCTGTGTTTATTATACATTACCCCCCATAGCTCGTAACCTGTGTTTATTATACATTATCCCCCCCCATAGCCAGTAACCTGTGTTTATTATACTTCATCCCTCCCATAGCCAGTAACCTGTGTTTATTATACATTATCCCCCATAGTCATTTATCGTTGGACCCAGGCAGCATGATGTCTTAGGCCGGCCCAGAGAGTGAGTGAGTGAGTGAGTGAATAATATAATATATATGTTCAAAAACATATTAGTAATATATGTAAATCGGGTTCATGCAAAGAGGGTGAAAAGGTATTAAAGAAAAACACACTTATTGCATCAAATTTACAAAGCCAAACTTTTAAAAGCTTTCCTCATTTCTTTCTCGGGATGAGGAATATATCGGTTGTAGACTGAGGATTTCCATCTGCCCAATCTTTTAATAATATGCACTGGAGTGTCAGTGTTGAAGGAGACCGAAGCTTCCCCTATTCTAAATGAAAGACCCGAGACATGGATACAACCCAATCTTAGGAGTAGTGTTCTGATGTAGAAGATGAATTTAGCCGTAGTCAGAGGGATTCAGTGAGAGTAGTGGTGAAATGTGTGTGGCATGACTGAGTGTGGGTAAGTAAGAGTCAAGTATTTTAACTGGGCACTAGTTCTAGGTGGGATAAAGTGGTATAGCGGATGGATGAGTAGTTTGGTTCGTTTTAGAGGTTTGTAGAGAAAGTATATAGTGATCATGATTTTTAGCGATATCCAATATTTTTAAGGTGGTCCCAGTGCCACCACTCATATCTGGTGTCACAAAAGCTTGCATTAAAAAAAAAAAAAAAACTTTTTTGACTTTAATATAATAGCAGTCAGTTTCCTTCACACGTGTGCGTTTCAGGGCCTGCCAGGGCACAGTGTCACACCAGTGCAACTCATATCTGGTGTAACAGTAGTGGACATTTAAAAAAAAAAAAATACAGGGGGCTTGTTGTCACCTTTCGGGGACCCTTGGTGTTGTACCTGGCTGGGTGGAGGAAGAGACCTTCAATGACATCAGTGAGGACGAGGAACGGGACATGTCTAGCTTGGTATCCAACCTTGTGCAAATGGGGAGTTTGCGGTTGTGCAAATGGACTGTTTGCGGTTGTTTGCGGTGCGTTAAACGGGGAGTTTGGTCTGTCACTGTGAAACGGGTGTAACCCTTACACTACCTGATCGATACCTGATTGATAAAGCACGTTATTCCAAACAATTTAGGAATGTTGGGTGATTTATGCCCTTTATGGATTAAAACCAGACTCTGCATCAACTATGTAATTTTCCATGGGAGTTTTGCCATGGATCCCTGTCCGGCATGCCACAGTCCAGGTGTTAATCCCCTTGAAACAACTTTTCCATCACTATTGTGGCCAGAAAGAGTCCCTGTGGGTTTTAAAATTCGCCTGCCTATTGAAGTCTATGGCGGTTCGCCTGGTTCGCCCGTTCGCGAACATTTGCAGAAGTTCGCGTTCGCGAACGAAAAATGTCATGTTCGCGACATCACTAATCTGGGTGCCTATAGTGTCCTTTCAAAGCCCACTCTGTGAAGGATAGCATAAAACATCCCAACCTCTTTAACCCCTTAAGGACCAAACTTCTGGAATAAAAGGGAATCATGACATGTTACTAATAAATTTATTATTGAGCTGTGCTTTATCTTCCTTGTTTTTACATTTTACAAGTGGGGTGCATTTTATATGAGTTGTCAGAGAACAACTCATAAAATGCGAGAACATAACGTGAGAACATAGTGTTAGTTTACTTAGATGTGCAGGCCAGGCAAGTTCTTCCACACCAAACTCATCCAACCATGTCTTCATGGACCTTGCTGTGTGCACTGTGGCACAGTCATGCAGGAATATAAAAGAGCCTACCCCAAACTGTTTCCACAAGGTGGAAGCATAGAATTGTCCAAAATATCTTGGTATGCTGAAGCATTAAGATTTCTCTTCACTGGAAGTAAGGGACCAAGACCAAACCCTGAAAAGCAGCCCCACATCATTACCCATCCTACTCCAAACTTTACAGTTGGCACAATGCAGTCAGGCAGGTAGTATTCTCATGACATCTGCCAAACCCAGACTCACCCATAAGACTGCCAAACAAAGAAGCATGATTCTTCACTCCACAGAACACGTTTCCATTGCTCCAGAGTCCAGGGCTGGTGTACTTTACACCACTGGATCTGACGCTTTGCATTGTACTTGGTGAGGTGAGGCTTGCATGCAGATGCTCCGCCATGGAAACCCACTCCATGACACTCCTGTCGCACAGTTTTTGTGCTGATATTAATGCCATTTTTTCTACGTTTATTTAATGCCAGTGGAAGTTTGAAACTCTTGAGCTATGGAATGAACAGTGCATTGGCGACTTTTATGCATTTGCGCCTCTGCACTTGTTGACCCAGCTCTGTGGCTTTACATGGACTTCTGCTTCTTGGGTGAGTTCCTGCTGTTCCTAAACTCTTCCACTTTCAAATAATGCCACTTTCAGTTGACCATGGAATATCTAGCAGGAATGAAATTTCATATAGTGTATCACTTCATTTCTGTACTATAGTGTCCATCTGGCTCTTCGGAAAATCATATCTTTATTAAGGTAAGGTGTTCTCTTATATCCCTTATCCGCAACAATTACTTTCAATGTATACTCTTTAAACAGTTTTCCTTTGTATTGTTAACAGGATACATTTGTATAAATCTTTGGGGAAAGAATATATAACACAGATTGTATGGTTTCTGAGTGCTATGTGGCACGCCCAGGAAATCCCCAATCTCTAGCTTTAGCTTGTGTACAATGAAGTAAGTCACATTCAATATAAACTTTATTTTTCTTGATTTAGGATATACAACTTGTCTAATTTTAATTTCTCATATACAGGATGGACCAAAAGTCAGAGTAGGATTTGACAGTAAACAAACGTATTTGTTTCATATTATAATTTAGTCTTGGGAGATTTATCATAGATAATTTCACAAAAGGAACAATGGATAAAATAGTGGAACAATAGTAATTAATTACAAGAAATTCACAGATTAATGGTCAGCCACATATCACCTGAACTTTTAGCTCCCTGATACTTCCTGCGAGGATATCTTAACCCCTTAAGGACCAAACTTCTGGAATAAAAGGGAATCATGACATGTCACACATGTCATGGGTCCTTAAGGGGTTAAGGAGCAGTTATACGCAAACAAACTGCATATACTTGAGCAGCTCAAGGAGAATATCCGTGCAGAACCTCGGGCACTAGATCCTTAAACATAAACAAATTTCATGAACGCAATCAAAAGAACCCACCTTTGCAAGGCAAAAAATTGAGCTCCTTTAAAAGATGTAATCTTCTGTATCTAGTCAAACAAATATCCATACGTTAAACATTCATTGTATGTAATATCAATAAAATTGGTTAATTCATAAAAAAATTTAAAAAAACATTGACTCCTCAAGCCCTACTCTGAATTTTGCCCAGCCCTGTATATGAATTGTATATTAAGTTATAAATGATTAGTATGGACTTGAGCACTTGGACTTATTGCTTTTATTATGTCCTTTTACTTTCTTTGCAAGAGGCTTGTCCTTCCTTTGCCCACAACCAAGATGGAGTATATTTTATTTATTCAACTCTACATGATTTTGATCTTGCATTTATTATGTATGTTTGTTACCCTATATATTTGTATCTGGAATGGGTTGTCTCTAATGAAATGCCATTAAGACACAAAACATAATAAGCATCAACTTCATAGTACTTTTCCCAATGATCCGTTCCAGCCAGGGATTTTAAATGAAGCAATAAATGGTATATATTTTATTTATTTACTCAGTTGCTGTTTTGGTTTTTTTCTTTGGCTTCCGAAATTTGCAAACACATAACCTGCTATTGCCCTTCAGCATTGTTCCACCAAACTATTTTATTGCTAGACATTTGGCAATTCGCAATGTAATCTTTTTTTCCCACGCATATGGAAGATTCGATAAAAGTTTGTATTCATATTTTAAGATATATGGCAGAATACTGGGGAGACAAAACTTCTAGAACTAAAAACTCGAATGATGATGAGCAAAAGATGGTGGTAATTCTGGTAAATGAGTCAACAAAGAATCCTTGACCCCCAAAATATCCTAAAATGCACAGCTACATAAAGGATAATGATGACAAACAGGAAATGTTCTCTCTTGATGTGAACTTTTATCAGGAAATGCAGGCAATTTATGAAAGAATCATAATGTCACAATGTACATTATATCTCTAAGGCAGCAGAAACATAAGGTTAACCATTCATACAGAATGCCAAATAATAAAAATAATAAAAGGAACATTAACGGGGCCACTGAAATGAATATGCCCTCTACGGTCATTGAAAAAAAGTCACTCAAGCAGCTATGACCTGCATGAGCCACACTTTGAAAATTAGTGCCTTACAATATCCTACATTTTATGATGGTTTCCTAAGAAATAAAAGTAGGTGGAAAGACATATATAGAAAGATATCTAAGAGTATGACAAAAAAAGTCTCAGTAGGCATAATGATCACAGTAAGAAGAAAGAAAGAAAATGTTTTATAATTACACACTTGCTCAGTAATACATTTTCATTTGGAATACACGTTAACAATCATACAATCATTTCTGAAAACAACAAAACATGTCACTTCTAAAGATAGCAATGGACAAGAAGATTATTTCAAGACAGAAGAAAAGTACATAGCTATCCAGTTTTCCTTTTTATAGGGATTGTAAAAGAAATGCAAAATCTATTTAAAACTCAGAGAGAAAAAAAAATCTGTTTAACATTTTTAAACATTTCCCATCTAGTTGTCTGCATTAAAGGAAAAAAAAGTATTCCCTTATGTATTATTTCACAAATAATTACAAGGCTTCTGTGAATTTTTAAAGAAAGCGTTTCTGAGAGAAACGGTTTTAATCTTCAATTTTTTTCATATTGTGGGCAATCAAGCATATTTAACAGGATGTCATGTAAAAGAGCTTAAAGGGAAAGCCTTATTGGTGAAACGCGCTGTTGGATTATTTTATTGCATATTGTTATTATCAATAAAGCACTAAGGTTCCTCTATTTTTGAACCTGCTTGCCTTTATTTTTACTTTTATTTATTTTATTCTATCATTGTTCCTGGCATTACCTGAAGCACAATTTTCTGGCCTACTACTTTCAAATACTTTCAAATAGAATTTTCAATTCTATCCATATATAATATTATGCAGAGAGCACTATATTCTGTCTCCTTTTTCTTTTATGTGTGAACATCATTGGAGGACAAGTGTATCAACTATATCCCCAGGTGGGGATTATACTACTGTCTATCTGAAAATTTGAGCTTTAATACAAAGCTGTACACTTGTGAGTGTGCAATGTATATTCTTTGGCACTTTATGTACCCTTTAGTTATAATATTGCACTATTGGATTTTACTATGTCATTTCATGTTCACCTGGTGCCCTACACCTATATCCAATAGTGCAGATAATATCGCTACATGCTGATATTACTGGAGCTTGTACGTAAACTCCAAAAAATGTGAGCACTTTAAGCACTTTGTTGTTTGTCACTAACCACTATTAATATTCCTCTCTCTCTCTCTCTCTCTCTCTCTCTCTCTCTCTCTCTCTCTCTCTCTCTCTCTCTCTCGTCTATCCACATACACATCTAACGAGGACAGAATAGACAGCAAAAGAAGTCCATGGGAGAATGTGAGGAGGTGCACATGGTGGTAGGCCCCGACTGGGTGTCCATCTTGATAGCTAGCCCTCTGTTCACCGATTCTCCGTCAGCATTATGTCTTACTGAGGTGCCTACACAAAGACTCAAGTGGGGACCGGGGTATCCCCCCTGTCCAAAAAGGGGGAGGACAGGGCCCCGAGCCTACAAGCTCCACTACAAGGCTGAGGATCGGCCATCTTCCCCTCCTCGAGCGTGAACTCAGGCCACAGGGGAGCCTAACCCGGATTGTGAACACAGGGTTCAGGCACAGGAGTGTCAGGTATTTAGTAGGATGCTTCCCAAATTCATAGACAAGGTTTTGCCTGCAAAAAGGAGCAGTTACTTCCCAAAATAGGCTTAATTAGTCATTTTCCCTGAGGAGCAGAAGCACCCTGCGACTGTCACAGGCGGCTGCCAGGCCACATAGGACCATCTATTGCTGTTTTTATAGCATTATATAGGTGTTTATTCACCTTTTAAATTTACAATAAAGCTAATGATTTTTTTTTTTACTTTCAGCAATTGGAGTCCTGGTTCTTAGCGGCATATACAGATTGGAAAGAGGGATTTACAGCCCCCAAGCAACATCGGTGGAGGCACCCTTGAGCACATGACATATCGTCATCTTGTGAGTGTATTCATCTACAGTGCACACTTCTAATTTAAAATTGTAGTACACTATATTTTGTTTATGTTCTTTCTTTTAGATTTAAGGAGTTAACCCTAGCAGGTAACTATTGCAGTTTATTATCTTTATAAAGATACAGTGAAAATAATTAAGTTTATTACTGTAATATAAATAAATGATATGTTAATTTGTTACAATTGTTGTTTTTTTTTTTTACTATGCTTCCCTTCCCTTCCCTTCCCTTCATTTATTTATTTATTAATTCTTTATTTTTGCTGCACAGAGGATGTACATAAGAAGTTTGCAGCGCCACGATAGCAGGGCAAACTATGCATTTTCCAACATCTTTTAACATTGACATGGGGTATATGTAACATGCACAAAGATTTTTTGTTTTTGTTAAGTACCACATGCTAGTCAGGTATCTCTTAAAAGAAAAAAAGGAAAGATAACATATCAGATAGAACTCATGTTCAGTGCAGTCCCTCCAGAGGCATATGAGACAAAGGCATTAAACTTAGAGAGGTATAAAAAGAGTGACCGCTATAACTAACTTAGTAGAAACATGTGTGGGTATTGGGATGGTTTTGAGAGTGTCAGCCCATCTTCAGCATTGAGGGTGTGGGTTAGGCATTAGTATTAGAATTGTAACAGGTGTGGGATGTGACTATGCTTCCCTTCTAACAACATATCGTTTAGAGATACGCATGAAAGAAGTAAGGAATTATTTATTTTTATTAAAAAGGATAACCATGCTTTGTAACAATGCTACTTCGTCATGATCATTCATTCATTTTCTCTTTTTTTTTTAGACCAACAATTCTGTTTCTCTCCAATTTGTACAAGGTGTTGCAGGAACCTCACATGTACATCACATTTACACGTATCATATAATGGGTGGGAAAAATACCGTACAACAATTATCTTCATAACTGCTCTTGTATTGCTCTCAAACAATAAATAGGCGATATATTGCTTAACAGTTAAAAAGAAAGCAATTTTGAAAAGAAGTGTGATTGCTATAATTTTGTTTAAATAAGGCAAAGTCAGTGATACACTGATCCTGACGTGATGCAGAAGGCCTGGCCTTTCACATAAAAACCTTCAAGATTGCATAAGTGGCTGTTCAGAGCTGGTTTCCAAACAGTTTCAAGAAAATTCTGACTGTGTAAAGGATAGGTTTCTTCAACAGCATTCAGGTGTGTTTTTTTCTGGTTTATTCACATGTTTTAAAGTTCTACACAGACAGCACACAATCTACATTGATCAGTGAAAGAGGAATCTAGATTCATAGTTGCAGCAATGTTTGCAAAGTGCAAGTTTCATTAGCAGTACATTACCGGGATGACCTTGATGCTTAATAAAAATATGCAGATTGGGCCATAGAGCTGTGGCAATATGTGAGAATTAACTAAATGGCACAATTTGACTTGGTCAAGAAATGGGAGCATATACAAGCACCTTAGTTATACTAAGCTTTAGAAGAATAAAATATAAGGTTGTTTTTTTTTCCAGAAGAAATAAACCACAAATTTGTAGGTTGCATTCATGGCACAAAAAAAGAAAACCAGAGTAAACTAAAAAAAGGGTTTATGGTACGTAGTCCCAAGAATCTTAAGAAAGACACATGACAAAAATGAATGCTGGAAAGGAAAAATACATATGACTGGTTGGAGCCTAAGGAAATGGACAGTCATACAATTAAAGAAGCACAATGCTACAAACACCAATATGTATTCCTAATGTTAGAGTGTTGTGTAACTGTTTACATAATTGAGCCACCCCCTTTAACCTCTTAAGGACACAACTTCTGGAATAAAAGGGAACCATGACGGAATATTTCCGTCATGTGTCCTTAAGGAGATAAGGGCAACTGTCATCACATTTTCACTCAGTTTTTAAAAGTGTATTTTTCTTCAATGATGCATATTTATTATATTGAGAAAAAATCACTATCTGGTTGAGCAGCCTTGTTGAGTCAGATAACAGCAGAATATGACCTAAGGTAGCTGCTCAATCAAATAAAGTAAAATTTTCTGAAATACAAAAAAAATCAGCATACATCATCTTAAAAGAAAAAAATATTAAGTTTAATTACACATGACGTAAATACAAAAACTGAACATTTGATGATAGTTGGCCTTTGAATAGTAAAATCAAACGTTTTACACACCTTTAGTCCCCCATCACATCACATAGGACTCTACCGTGGCTGCTGTGCCAACCCTAGATGAGATCATCGTTACAGATGATTTTAGCCATGCCAATGCTTCCCATTCCCCAAGGAAACATTGGGGATCAGTGCACATGCATGCCAATTACTGCCATGTGTTAGTAAGCATCTCCTCCAAGGATTCATTGGCTAGAGATCAGAGGCGGCTCTCTAATTAGGCGGTTTAGGCGCATTACCCCCCTCTCACTCTCACATTACCCCCCTCTCACTCTCACATTACCCCCTCTCACTCTCACATTACCCCCCTCTCACTCTCACAAAGACTGCAGGACTGCACAAAGCAGTTCCTCTAGTGACTGTCATAATAACAAAAGGCAGTCTTTGCATTGCTGTAACTGCAGCTGTAGTGATTCTGGTGCTCAGAGTGTCAGATTGAAGAGTTGAAGCTGGTGGTGACATGATTCATGGATGAAAGGGAGAGATCAAATTATATTCTCATGATCTCCCCCCAGTCCCTCTGTATGTTTCTTTCTCCCCCTCACTGCTCCTCTGTGTCCATGTTTCCCCTCTCCTTCCCAGTCTCTCTCTTCCCCCTCTGCCTCTTTCTCCCCCTCCCCTTGTGTGTCTCTCTCCTTTCTCCCTCTGTGTCTCACTCTCCCCTCTGTCTCTTTATCCCCCTTTCTATTCCTCCTCTTTCTCCCCTTGTGTCTCACTCTCCCCCCTCTGTCTCTATCTCTCTATTCCCCCTCTTTCTCCCCTTGTGTCCCACTCTCCCACTCTCTCTTTCTCCCTCCTTTCCCTGTGTCTCTCTCTCTCTTCCCCCTCTTTCTCCCCTTGTGTCCCACTCTCCCCCTCTCTCTTTCTGCCTCCTTTCCCAATGTCTCTCTCTCCCCCTCTACCATCTTTCTATTCCTCCTCTTTCTCCCCTTGTGTCTCACTCTCCCCCTCTGTCTCTTTCTCCCCCCTTTTCCTGTGTTTCTCTCTCCCCCTCTTCCACCTCTCTATTCCCCCTCTTTCTCCCCTTGTGTCTCACTCTCCCCACTCTGTCTATTTCTCCCCCCTTTCCCTGTGTCTCTCTCTCCCCCTCTACCATCTCTCTATTCCCCCTCTTTCTCCCCTTGTGTCTCACTCTCCCCCCTCTGTCTCTTTCTCCCTCCTTTCCCTGCGGCACTCTCCCTCCCCCTCTGTCTCTCTCTATTCACCCTTTACCTTTCTCCCCCCCCATCCACCTGAGAGGAGTCGGGGGGGCGGCCGCGTTCCACACTGCAGCCTCATCGGTCAGTCGGTACTCCTAATGCCGAGGGCTGAAGGAGGAGGGAGCATGTCCCTCTACCATGCTCCCTTGCGGTTCCCACAATTCCCAGCACAGATGCTGCTGTGAATTGTGGGAACCTCGAGGGAGCATGGTAGAGAGACATGCTCCCTCCTCCTTCAGCCCTCAGCATTAGGAGTGCCGCCGGACCGGCGAGGCTGCCACCCGGCCCGGCGGCTCCAGCCTGGAACGCGGCCGGCCCCCTCTGAGTGTGCAACCGGACCGGCCACCCGGTGGCATATACCTGCGCAGCCCCCAGATGCCGCGGCCCACCAGGAAATTTCCTGGTATCCCGGTGGGCCAATCCGGCCCTGAACACCACAAACTACTTGACAAAACATATACAATATAATAGCTCATATACGCACAAGTACAACGATACAAAGCAATTGCAGTATAAATACCACAAGCAGAAGACGGCAACATACACACCTCAATTTAAAAAAAAAACAGGACCGGCACGCTACGGGACATCACATTCTTATTTCGGCACAGTGCTGCTAAAAGGTTGCCTAACCCTGATCTAGGTTATTAACCCCTTCAGGACCGGACTGTTTTGGCCATGTTGTACGTTAAGGACCAGGGCTGGTTTAACATTTTTGTCGTGTTTGTGTTTAGCTGTAATTTTCCTCTCTCTCATTTACTGTTCCCATACAAGTTATATATTGGGGGTTGTCTCAGGACAAAAAGAGTTTTCTTTACATACCATTTTTGTATCATGTCATATAATTTACTTTAAAAATAATAATAAAATATGGTGAAAAATAAAAATTATTTTTTACTTTTACTTGAAAAATATTTTACTTATCTACAAAAGCTAATGAAAAAAAAATTGCTAAATAGATTGAAAATTTTGTCCTGAGTTTAAAAACACCCAGTATTTAAATGCTTTTTTTTTTTTCAAGTTATAGGGCTATAAGTACAAATAGGAAATTGCGGTTTCAAAATATATATTTTAAAAATGTATCAATAGAGACATTGTAACACTGTTATCTGTCATAAATCTCTGAATCACAACTTAAATGTACATATTTTATTTTTTTTAAATATCTGTCTTACCTTATCTACATCCTAAGTGTCCATTAATCCAACTGTAGTGGAGCCTACTCCATGCTTCCGGATTAACTGGTGCCAGACTACAAAATACTTTATATACACAATATTTGGTATTCTGAAAAATTAAAACAGTGGACCCGAGCTAGGAGTTTCCATGTGGATTCAATTACCATATCGTGAATTTCAACTCTTCTAATCAAGATCTGTGTACAAGGATTGTGGTTCCTGAGCATAGGAAGCATGTCTATTAGGGTTTTTTTACGATTGACACATATCTATATTTACTCGAATACTCTAATATCATTAAGTCCTATTTTTTGTGTAAAACAAATATTGCTTTGCTTGGTTCTTTCCAATGCATTTTTTTTATATAGGGAGGTATACAAATTATATCCCAATTATGTAATGTACTAGGACAAATTATTGATGTTAGTTTTCAGGTTTTGGATATTAAGACACTTATAAAATATTTGTCCTTTTTTTGCATTCATTTTTGAGTGCGGTATAATTTTTTAAAATTTTGGTATATTTCTGAGGTGACCTATTGGAGGGCTAACTCGATACCAGCACCATTAGAGACAAGAGAGTGCCAAAATGCATATATAGTCTACTCTAAACTGTACTGACACTGTTAATAAAAAGTATGATTTTTAATGTTTTGTTATGTCTAGAGATTAATAAAATCATCAATACATAATCTAATTATCTCACAGCGGCACCTGGGCCAGAACCAATTGTTCCAGATGATAACTCCCTGGTTTTTTGTTCCTATAAATATGCCTGTTTGGGGACAATAAATGTTGTTGTTCTAACCCTTACTATAGGTCGTCCAGTGTTTGGGGATGAGCTATAAATCACTACAGCGCGATATTCTCCAGCTAGAGGGAACCAATAACGGAGGTACTCAGCCAGAGTACGGAGCTCCATTACATTTACAAAGCTTGAAGAAAAAACAAACTAAAATATATACACACACACATATATATATATATATATATATATATATATATATATATATATATATATATTTATGTATTAAATTGCAATGTCAGTATTATGTGTACCTGTACATAACATTTTTCAGGACACATGAATTGTCATTCTATACATTGTGTTTACAGAACGGTTTAGAAATATTTACATAAAATAAAAAAAAATCTGCATAAAAATATGGTCCTTCCCTTCACCTGTCACTTAATTCCTTGCCATACAAGGCTATGTAGGCTAAAAACCGACAGCGAAAGCATTAGAACCCTCCTGCAGGAAGCTCTCCAGTTCTCTAACTACATTGCATCAGCTCTAATTATGATTATTACTTTTACAAGCACAACTTGCACTTTGCTGGAAAAACCTAGAAAAAGAGATGTCACTCCATTCTGACACTGATACAGACAAAGTCTGTGTGTCAGCATTAGAGAGACAGATATCAGATATTATTATTCCTTAACTTCATGCTACTCATTGTATCGATCTTTAAAAGGATGAAAGGCAGATTTGACTGATTTGACCTTAGAAGGAAATAAACCTATAAATAACACCTAGAGAGCTATCCGATGAGTTATCTTTCTCCACCGTTAATGGGTAGGATGTTCCCATTTTCTCCCTTTTAAAGGTCATTAATCTGCAACTGTTGACATTTAAGTTTCAAATCAAGTAAACATATACACAAAATATAATTTAGTTGGTATTACTCCAGCCTATTTTACAGAGATTTGCCAAAAAAAGACAGACAAGCAATTACCTGAACCCAATAACCTTAAACAGAAGGTTTCTGTTCATTTTGTCTACAGCAAGAAAAGGCAATTATAGTTGCTGCTAATTTTCTCTCACTTGTTCATCAAACTAATTAGGAACCTCCATTTAGATGAGTTTGCCATTACCCCCGCAAGAAGTGTTTTGTAATGTCCGTGCTAATTGTATGGCAGAGAGTTAAATCCTTGTAGATGGCAAAAGATCAGTTTAACTGGTCACACAAAATGTGAAATGTTTGCAGTAACAAGGATAAAGTAGATGAGTTTTATAATTAGATTTTATTACATTTATTTTTGCAGTAGCAAAATTAAAAGGCACACTGTAGTCACTATAACCTCATTTCATTGAACTGGTTATAGTGGATGCTGTGCCCTGGCAATATGCCTCCATTCTGTGTTAAATCATTAGCAAGCAAGTTATCGCTAAATACACATCCCAGGCTACCCACAGACAGGCCCCCACTGAAGGTATGGTTAAGGCAGAGATGACACAGTTCCTTCTAGTGGTATCAATTCATACCAGCAATAGGAGCTCTTAGAGATTGAAGGTGGCCAGCTGACATGCTCACCCAATCACATATGCCCACTGCTGCTCAGGTTAATGCTTTTTTACTAGCCCAGGCAGCACAGAGTGGTTAATAAAACGGTTTGACCCTGAACAGAAGGATGACACTAGGTGACTAGAGACAGTATAATGTTTTCAAAAAGATGAAGCCCTTACAGTGTCTACAGTGTCCCTTTAGATTGAATATATTTGATCTAGCATAAAAAAATATTGAGCCTGGATTATATTCCACTGACATGAATTCTAAATGATACATTATCCAAATAAAACATCAATATATAGTATAGGGTAAATGTTAGCTATGGTGCATAAATCATGCCCCTGCAGTGTCACTGCTCAGTTCTCTACTGCTTAGGAGATTATCACTTTTTTTTTCTACAAACCTAGCCACACTTTCCATGGCAGTGATTCATTTTTTTTTTGTTTTTTTTACGGTTTACTTTTTAAGTGCTTATCTCCTACTCTGCCAATTAAACTTTAATCACACAGGTTGCTCTGGGCTCTAGCAGGCAATAAAGAATAGCAGATAAGAACTTCTGAATTAAACACACTTTGAAACAATTTCTTTTTCAGGGAGTAACAATTTCTTTTTCAGGGAGTAGAGAGGCTCAGCCAGGGGATGTGAAGCTTGGGATGCATAAATAAAGTGATTTTAAGTTCAAATTAAGTTAAAATTTAAAATTGAGTTTAGCTGCAACTTGAAGGATTCCATTACATGTAAAAATTAAGACTGATATAGGTGTGCGAATCATTTAGGTGTATTAAGATGCAATCTCGACAATGACCTGGGACCTATATACAGTTTATTTGCAGTTTCTGAAACTCACTTTCTGAATGCTCCCAACACCACGCAGCCAGTAAACAAACTTAAAGCTACAGTTTCTTACTCCCTCACCCCAGCATACGTTAACTGCCGTAAGTAATGCTAAAAAACATACTTATCTTCTCTAAACTGCCGTGTTAAGTTGACATCACCAGTGATGTTCCAGGACCACTTAGAATTTGCACAGAGGTTAAGAGTGTTTGTGTGCTTTGGCTATACCTTCAATAAAGGTACACCACTACAAGGGTTACATATCATTTACATGGTGTCATGTAAGTTAAAAAAATGTAAAACACTTTTTTGTTGTTTTGTTTGTTTTTATGTAAATAAAGCAGTCCCTTTCAACAAATATTTATACTTTTACAAAGGTGCCAAGCAATGCACAACAGCATTATCGAGTCACCACTTGAGTAACCCAGTCATGAAGTTACAATACTCATTGATCTTGCATCTAATTAAATTACTACCTCACTAACTAATAAGACAAGGATTCCAAATGTACACTGTCACTGAAAGTCCTAACACACCATCAATTTCTAAAACCTTTTAATATCTTTAGTAGTTGTCTTCTTATCCAACATGGATCCTAGAGTGGCACCCTTAGTGGGGAGAAAAACCAAAACATAAAAGATAGGGATGTCTTGGTACAAGAATCACTATAAAGCCAGATATAATTTAGCTGTTGGATTTCAAGTACCATCTTTCTCTTTGATCCCTAGGCTGGGAGATACATGTGTATCATTCAACATCCATAAATTAGAGGGGTAGGATGAGCAATGCTTTTACATTGAGTAATATACAGTATTTCTGTTGAGAATGAGAAAATGCAGTTTAATAAAACAAAGCCAGAGATTCTTATTTAACTATGCAACTACATACCCAACCCCAGCACTATACATAGTTGCCCTTTCTTATAGTTAATGACTAGTATATTTCATAAATGGCAAAGTTCTTCCATAAGTGTTCTTTCAGACCATGGGTTCTACAGAAACCCTGAATAATCTACTATTACATATGATGGATCTGAGAAGAGTGGGTCTCTCCATGACCCTTAAAATGAACAAAGGAGTGTAAAGGTACTGCTCCATAACACCATGTTTGGGATTCATTCCCTCTTCTCCCTCACGTTGAACATAGTTTATTTGTATGATACTCAGACAGAGAGGGAGAGAGCTCGTTCCCATTAACCCATGTTTCCCCATATCCTAACCTGTGGAATAATAGAGTACAGATGACGCCTGGGATTTGCAGTTCTCAATCTTTAACAATAAGCATGATCCTCCCCGATCCCTAGTTTTTCACATATTGCAGAATCTGTTTTAGGGAGCTGACCTGTCACCAAGCAGGTTTCTATCAGACCATGACGATAGCCTACACAGGTTCTTTAGGAATGACATTGGAACACGGTCAGCCTTGGCAGAAAACCGGTTTCTTTTCTCAGCATTTTAGCAGCTTGATAACATCATATGGAGCGTAGCTTTAATAGAGATAGGATTATATTTAAGAAGATAATTTTTGACATTCAGATTTTATTGATTAGTGCTTTCATTAAGGTTCATTTGCAGAGAGATTGCTTAGGCTACATAGCAGATATAATTTTTTCTAGATAGGTGCCCTCAAAGGCACACAGATAGGTCTGGAGCTTGTATATATCAATAGGGATATTTAGAATTGCCTTTTGTAACATTTCTTTTATTTGCCAGTGTAGCTATTTTGAATTTATCTTTTTTGGTACTGCCTCCTGTGTTCTTCATGACTACGTTTCATTCTGCAACACTATCTTAAATGTTACATGTGGGCTATCAGACGTTTTTCAGAAGTGATGAATTCCTGTGCTGAGTGCTCTATACCATGTGTTGTAGTGTTATTTATCTCACTGCAGACAGTTGCAAATTTTTCCATACATCTTTAGCTAGCTTAGGGACTAGATTACATTGTATCTTAAATACATTTGCTTACTCTGTGAACAGTACAGACTCTGAGGTCATATTTTCAATGCTTTACATTCTATTTCAACCTTAAAGGGGTATTACCAGTCTTTTTAACATCACTTTTGTCTGTGTGATTACTGCTGCCTTGGTTATAGTAATATTAATAATTAATAATTAATAAACACATCACTATACTCATAGATTGGTTTGGGCAATACAGATTCTATTTAACATCTTATAGCATGTCGTTATTTTGATGTGCACTCGGCTCCTTTGAAAGATTTTACTATGGTTGTAGCAATTTGTAATTATGGTATTTCATATCTAGATTTTAATTGACACAATAAATGATAAATATATTCGTTTTTTGTGTTTTTTTTTTTAATTAAGTAGATTGTGTGTTTCTTTGTCTTAATTTTCCACTTTACAATTTTGTTACACATCGGTTTCTTTGCAACAGGCAGCAGAGTCACAAAAGAGTGTATATTTCAATGCTAGGGTATGTCCAAGAAAAAAAAAAAACAATGAAATAACCAATGATCTGCATGTCAAATGTGATAGAAATCATCCCAGTGGTAGCAAATCAGTGATCTGTTTTGTACTCCGGTTGTCCTGGAGATACAGATCTTAATTAAGATTAATCTTAAAATTGTAAACATTAATGTTATAACACAAAAAGTAACATTTTCCAGAACATTTTATGGAAGCTGTGCTTTCACAGAACTGTAGTTATGTGTGCATTAAAAGAACACTACAGGCACCCCCCTGTCGGATGACATTGGTGCTGGAATCGGGTGAGTGCACAAAGGATTTTTTTACCTTTTCTATGCAGGGGTGGTGGGGGGAGGGAAAGGGGGGCTGAGGGCAATAAAGTGTTAGGAATACAACCTTGCATTCCGTACACTATAGAATCCCTTTAACAAAGTTTGATAATGAGATCCTGCCATCTAGTGGACAAAGTGTGGAGGTGGCAAACATTTGAGAGACACAACGAATGGAGCAAAGTGACTAGCAGGAATATCACAGCCCTTTGTTGGAGGTATTTTTTTTCCATTTATGAAGAACTATTCTGTGAGCATCTATTTCTTTGTCATTAATTCTTAAATTTGCATCCTACGCATATTCCAGATCCCATTCAAGGGTTTGTCTATGTATGCTTTTTTTGTATGGACAGAAAATGGTGATTTGTCTATTGTACAAAAAGGTAACAATCTTTTGTCTTTTAGTCCCTTGACTTTTATCAGTTTATTCAAGAATGTGTATAGTAATTATTGGTTAAGTCATTTTTTTTTTCTTTCAGATTACAAAGAATGGTAACCTTAATGTCTATATTTTTACATCTAAGTCTATATTTTTACATCAACTGCTACAGCTGTGTCTTACTCATGAAATACATTTCTTGTAACCTACTGCCGCCTAGTGGTTATTTTCTTTTCTACATATAACAAATCACCATCTACAATAATAAAACTTTTTTTTTTTTTTAAAAGGTTATCCTTGGTATGGTTCTCCTAACATCTATCATTGCTAGTGAAAACAATTAACGTTAATTAAAGTAGAATTACGCTTTCAAGTATACATTTAGAAGTCCTTTTGGAAGCATAATGATAATACTAGTGAAAGGGAAGGAAGTTTGTGTTCTAGAATGTAACAGATATAATATAGAACAGACTTTGATTCCCTGTAAAAGAAAAATCCAAAACATCAAGGGGGTAGACACAACAGAAAAATATTACTTAATATAATGTTGTTGCTTGTCAGATAAACATCCTTGTGCTTTCCTCCCAGTGCTGGAATGATCCTAAACAAAACATATGTAGTACACCAATAATTCCATAGAAGCTGAGAAAGTACCAAGATAGGCATGAAATGAGTCCAGGACCTCTTTGAAGGTTTGGTGGGACCCTCTCCAGTGTCTTCCCCCCTCCCCAAGCGCCCTCGTAGATCTTGCTATCTCCCGCTGCCTTTTGCCTTTTCCTGCTTCCCCTTTTTTCTTTTTGGATGCAGGATGTTTCATTTCCACATATTTGAATGTGCATATCGGTTGCGCATTGGCTTTTGGTGCACATATTGGAGGTAACATCTTATTAGGTGGGCTACTAGTTGCAGCTATTTTTGTTCTATTTTTTCCTCTCTCTCTCTTTTTTCTTTTATAAATTGTGCACTTTTTCATTACCTACCTGTGGAATTATTTTGGAGCTACTACAGTGTGCGGACTTCCATGGACATGTTGGTGAACTAAATCAAGAATATAACAACGCTTTTGAGAAGCACTTTTGACATTTAAGATACATGCTTTAATTTTCAGAGGAAACACTTTAACACATAATTTCACTATCAACTTCCATAGGAGAACCAAGTCCCTACTTGGGCCTTGATTTAATATTGTTAGATAAGTTTTCCAAATGATTTGATATTTATGGATACGACAATTTACCCCTCTGCTGTCAGAGGTGTAAGTCCACAAGAATGTCAGGAGCATGATGTGAATCCTGTTCAAATTTTAGTATCTGATAACCGAATGGATGGCATGCTGGTTCCTGACAGCCAATGATAGCACCCCTCAAATGCTACCCATATTCTCCCTTCAGCCTTCCCTCCCTGACATACTTCCACCTCTCGCGATGGAAAGTGATATCAGCAGAAGAAGATTCGGCTGTAGGGAGAACTAAGTTTTAGCTGTTTTCTTTATTGATTTTGTGTGTTTGTTCAGGTGGGGACCAATATAGGAAGGTTTACTCTGACTAAGAACAGTGTTTTTGGTTGAAGTAACCCTTTCATTTATGACTATACTGGATAAATCTGCAATTACAAATAAATTACAAATGGGCAATACGAGACAAACTTTTGCAACTCAGGCTCTCAGTGCCAACATGTCTATTTGAGGGAATAAGCCCATGTATTTCTAATAATATACTTTGATTACTATGTGGCAAAGCAAATTATTACCCATTATTGTACATTGCCACCAACTTATAAAATATTGCTAATAAACAATTGCAGATGATGAAGTTTTAAGATGGTGGGGTACCAGATTCCACCCATAGAACTTGACTCTATACCCCATTTCTAATCTATTGGGCTTTTACGAAATATTAGAACAGCTTTAAAAAAAACAAACATATATACATATTATAATTATATATTCCTCAGTATGCAGGAAAACTGCTCATGCTAATGAGTTACACCAGGCCTGCACAATCTGCGTCCCCCCAGATTTTTCTTTACTCCAACGCCCGTGATTCTTTAAGTAAAACAGATAGCCAATGCCCATGATTCATTAAATGAAACAGCAAACGCCCATGTTTTTTTAATGGAACAGATAGTCATGGACTCATGGCTGATAGCCAGTGGATCATGGGAGTTGTAGTTCAAAATATCTGGGGGGGTGCAGGTTGTGCAGGCCTGAGTTACACTATTCCTGCTCAATTATTATAAATGATATTAAAATATAAAATTCTTACATTTGACAGCACAGAAAAAATAAAATAAAAAAGGAAGACTTGAGGATACAGAACAAGACAATAGTGTACCTATACCTGGAAACTTTGAATAAATCTGTTAGCAGTGCTAACAATGTAAAAAGACACACAGTACTGGCCCTGGGGTACACATTCCCATGATGCACTCAATATCGCTACTGGGTGACACATTATCAGCAGACACACATGGTGCTGGTATTGAAACAGAGTCTTATTAGTTTGTGTGTATCCGTATAGTGTAATGGTTAAGCTGCTTAGTTTTCAATCTGGCACTCCAGAGTGAAAATTCTTCAATTCTTCTTTAGGCATAAAATATTTTCCTTTTTTTTCCCATTAAGATTTTGTTAAATCAAATGAAGACACACATTGCTTGAGATGTCACATGCAGTGAATATATTATTTCACATAAATCAAGACATAAAATAACCCTATTCCATCTTGCACATTTACAGGAATGCAATAGCGCAATTAATGCCATTTGTCTAAGTTTCAATTAGGACATTTACAATATATATCAAGATACTATACATATATTGCTGCCACAGCAACTGCAGTGCATGCTCCATCTCAAAGCCATTCCACTCTGCATTTTGACACTGTGCATCTTTCAGCTGTTCATTCTGACATGGACCACTCTGGTGAAATCTTCTACCCATAGGCTGCATAATTTTTTTTGACACAAGGGAATGATGCATCAATCTGGCATTGCATTTATGATGCTTTCCAATAGTGTTTCACTAATGGTTATGTAGCTCTCAGATGTATTCTACTTCCTAGCTCTATTGTGTTTTTTTAAATACCAGAGAGCACGTTTATTTTCCCGTTTGTCTTTTTTGGCTTTGACTTTGGCTTGTTATTTCACTACTCTTGATTGCGATTATGCTGGCCTAGCCTTCTCTTGTTATTCTACCTTTCTATACTCCTTGCCTTTGGCCTGTTCTCATTTATCTTTTCTGCTTGCAGTTCATTACTCCTAACTTGGCTCTGTGTTAAACTTGGCCATTCTAGGTATGTATGCTAGGCTTCGGCTAGTCGTGGCAATTGTATCGAAATATAAATTTGATAATTACACTTGTGGAAATATAAAGAATGTACAGAAGAAAGCATTTCAATGTTGAGATATAAGTCACACCCCCTGCATCTTATGTGCACCTTTTATTATCATATTATTAACGTTTGTTTTATGGCCCAATTTTATACCTCTAGGCTACTTGTAAGTAGTAATACCACATGAGGTTGTAAGACATTTGAAAGCCTTCAGCTCAGACTCTCTACCAGAGATTAAAAGGGGTACTTCATAGATCAACTCTACTGGCATACTGAGCATGTCTGATATGCTCACAGACTGAACATATTTCACAAAAGACCAAAGTGCTACACATGCCCAGTTGCTCTCAACAGCCAACATACTGTGAATATTTTAAAATTATATATTTAGCTAGCCTGGGTGGGTAGAAGTTAGTAGGGAATTGGGGAATTTGGTGTTAGGTTAGCTAGGGTTTAACTGAAAAAAAGGTTTTAAAGAAAGCTTTAAAACGTTTAAAAAAAAGTTTTAAAAATCCCACCCCCCTTTACCCAGTCCTAATAAAAATTAACCCCTTCCCTGCCAGTTGATCACTGCCTACAGTGATCAAAATACAAATCACAGTATTATACTGTGATCCGATTTTTCTTTAACCCCTGAGGGTTAACTTTTATTTATTTTTTTAACCCTTATTTTAAAATGATATATTTTGCGAGCTGGGGTTGGTGGAAGTTATGGGAAATTTGGGAATTTACCGTTAGTGCTGCTTACTGATAGTTTATACAAATTTTAAAAGCATAAAAAAGTTTTAAGAACGTTTAAAAAGTGAAAAAAAATGTAATATGTAATAAAAAGTTTTAGAAAAAGTTTAAAAAGTAAAAAAAGTTTAGAAAAGTAGAAAAATAAATAGTATAAATGCTCATTACCACTACATCTGCAACAAACTAGCAAAAAAATTATCCCATGCTAAGGTTCAAAATATGCTGTTTGAAATATCCCAGGGTGGGGTGCGGAGCAAGGCAGCCCAGACGTCCTCAGCAAGTGCTCCCGTGTCTCGCGACCAAAATTGGGGTACCTTACCTAGCAATCTGCACTCACGGACCGCAGCTTCCACTGACTTTACTCTGGAGAGGTCGCTGTACCCGAAGGTACCTTTCCCAGGCTCAAACGATGCCAGACTGACCCATTTGAGGCTTACGGCCTACACGAGGCTGAGCCATGTGGAGACGCCAACTCTCCTGGCTCTTAAGCTGAAGCTGGGACCCAAGGTGAATCGCTTCCCCCCTGGACCGGCGGGGGTTATCCCGGTCCCCACCTTACCAGCCCCACTCACCTGGCTGAATGCAGAGGATCGAGCTCCAGCACGCCCCTTCAAAATAGCGAATGCCCCTTCTCTCTGTGAGCCTCGGCCACAGCCAGCAGAGTCAGACAGGTGCACCACACTAGATCATTTTCGCCCATTGTGGGAGCAGCTGGAGGCACGAATGGCAGCAGCAGCAGCTGGGAGACAGAGGAGTGGACGGAGGCAGGCAGGAGATGGAGTGTGCAGGCCCTGTCGGGCACAACCTCCAACTGAGCATCTAAGTCTAACACACTAAGCCCACCTGGGCTGAGAGCCAACAGGGACTTTCTCCCACTGCATCTACCGCAGTGGCAGAAGCACGTACACCGCAAGCAGCGAACGACCACCCAGAGCTTCCGTCACCTCCCAGAGAGGAAGGACTCGGGCTCGACTGTGAGACCCCCAGTCCATGGCACTATGATGCAGGCCCTCAACAAGGCCCAGGGCTGGAGAGGGGCTATGCATAGCCCATGCCTGGGACTGCCTCTAGGCCGCCTCCAAGTATTTCCATGCCTTGGTCTCGGCTGACACTGCACTCTCTATCCAGGACTAGCTTCACAGAGCACAGCATTTACCCATATGCCCTGAGCACCTGATTTCCAAGTCTGGGTATCGGGTGAAACTTGCAATCTCCCATGGAGCAACTTGTCAAACTCCCATGCTCCCCTGATACCTGCTAATTTTGTTACTCCATGTTATGCCCTTATCCCTACCTTGATTTATTTCTTTATTACTACAATGAAGTACTGTTAAATCTGTTCCACCTTAGACCTGAACAGTACAGTTGCATGCTAGAGAGCTCAGGATCTGTGGTCACATACTGAAATAAATATGCCCTAATATGCAATGTTCCTGTTTCGAGTCAGCGACCATGCCTAGCTACCTTATCTTGTTCGCAAGAATTCTGTATGCTATTAGCTTTGGCATGTCGGACCAGCCTGTGTTACAATTTCATAACTTAAAATTCATTCTTGACAGCGTGTGTCGGGCCTCTGTGGTTTAACTGTTATGCTTAACCATTTTCCTAACAATGCAATTGTTTATTCTCATTTACACTATTCGCATAGTCAGCCAGTATAGCCTGAACCTTTAATCTGTTGTTTCATCTCTCCACTGACTATTTCTCCTACTATTGTAATAGAAAGATGTGCAGTTTATCTGAATGCCATGTCAATGATTATAATGTCTGTGTTCACTATGCTTGAGATTGCTGTTGTGGCTTCGCAAGCTTTTTGTTATTCCATGCACAACATAAATAAAGACTAAAAAATGTTTTAAAAAATACCTTGGGGTGTATTCTTTAAAAAAAATTATCAGTTTGTGAGGTTGTTTGAATAAGAAACCAGCTAAACTACTCCAAAATGGAACATGGGCACAGCATAAAACGTCAAAGTTAGAAACAAACTGAATGGCTGCGTCTCAAATGTGCCCCTTCAACATCCACATATACCTGGCAAAGGTACATATGAGGGTATTCCCACACTCCAACAGCACAGCCTATCAACCTATGAAGTGTTATACTGCCATAGCACACATAAGGTTTGCAAAATATACAGTAGAAGCTCACTGTGTGGGCCAAAAATGCATAAAAAATGCTTATTACCACTACCCTTGGTACAAAATAGCAAAAAAAAATGGTCCCATGCTAAGGTTCAAAATATGCCTTTTGAATTACCCTGGGGTGTATTATTTAATAAATAGTATATGTTTGTGGGGTAGTTTGAATAACCAACCAGCTAAACGACTCCAAACTGGAGCATGTACAAAGCGTACACCATGTAAAACTTGAAGTTATAAAAAAAAACTGAATGGCTACGTCTCAAATGTGCCCCTTCAACATCCTCACATACCTGGCAAAGGTGCATAAGGGGGTATTGCTGTACTCAGACGACATAGCTGAGCAACATATGAAATATTATACAGCCGTAGCACACATAAGGTTTGCAAAATATACTGTGCAAACTTACTTTGTGTGTCAAAAGGACAGAAAAAAAATGCTTATTACCACTACACATGCTAGCGGAAAAATGATCTCATGCTAAGGTTCAAAAATGTCTTATGAAATACCCTGGGATATCTTCTTTAAGAAATGGTATGGCTTTATGGTGTAGTTGCAATATGTAGCCTGCTAACGTGCTCCAAAGTAAGACACGGACGCATCAAAACCCTCTGTGAAAATTCACACTTAAAAACCTGAACTTGTCACGTCTCTTTAACAGCACTGTAAGTTCACAAAATAGTGTCTAGGTCATAAATTGGGCATATTGTTTTACTCAGAAGATGTAACTGAGCATAATTTGGTGAATTTTATGACAGTGGCACATGTCAAGTGTAAGAAATACTCTGCAAAAATGCAATATGTATTAAAACTAACATATTTTTTTTTACCTCACCAAAAACATTGACATAGATTGGGGAAAAAATGGTGACAAGTTAAGGCACAATATATGCCATCTAAGATACTCTGGGTTGTCTGCTTTATCAAATTGAAGACCTTTGTGGAGTTAATTGAGAAGTCAAACTGCTATAATACTCCAAAATGAGACATAGGCCCATCAAATCCACCTATGAAAATTCTAACTATAGAAACTGAAATAGCCTTGTCTCTTATATGGCATTGTAGCTTCACAGAATAGTGCCAAAGGCATACAATGGGGGTATCTTTATACTCAGCAGATGTAGCTGAACACAATATGGGGTTCTGTGCCAGAATAGCAGACACCAGCTTTACGAAATACACATTACAAAAACATTATTATGTGTATATGCCAAAATAGAGAAAAAACACAATTTTACTCCAATATTTAGCAGAGATTGGCGATGAAACGGCTACGTAAAAAGTGTCAAAATAACCTTAGACAAATAGCCTGTGATGTCTACATTATATAAATTTATACTTTTTTTGTGGCAGTTTTGTTTTCTGTGATGGCTACTAAACGTACAAGACAAACATATCATCTTCTAAAATAGTTTCACATTGAAATTTTATTTTAGTCCTTGTATTTTGTGACCTGCAACTTTCAAAATAAGATGACATCCTATACAGATTATGTACTCTATAAATCAAGACACATAAATGAATTTATTTTGAATTACTTTTCCTGAGCTGGACATATTATGCACACGTCATTATTGCCAAAACTGTGTGGGGGGGGGGGGGGGGATTTTTTTATTTTTTTCCCCATTTTTTGGCTTTTTTTAAAATAAAAAAAATTAAATAATGAGAATTTATCTATATATATGTGATGTCAAATTAAAGCTCTTTTTGCCATCTAAAAATGGTATATAATATGTGTTGGTACTATAAATAAGAGAGATACGGTTGAACACAAACAGACTATGATTATCCCCCAAAAGGACACATGAGAGAAATTTTCTGTCATGTTGGCATTTTATTTCTGCAGCGGTGTCCTTAAGGGGTTAAAAATATATCAATCTGTCTTGTTGATGCATGGTACTTAATAGTTGAAGGTCAGTCTTAAGATAAGAGAGACCCAAGTGGATGTCAAACCATTTGTATATACTTATGCTGACAAAGGCACCAGGGTATTCCTGGTTGGCACCATAACCACTACAGATCGCCATAATGGTTATGATGCATACACTGATCATTTAATAGGGCTAAATCATAAAGTTTAACCAACAATTTATCTACCTTTCTGGGATTAGGTATGAGCATATGTGCATCAAACTGTACAGTACAGAAACAAAGAGCAAATTAATCAACTTACCAAGATGTTTTTCTTTTTTCTCTACAACCTCATTCACCTTCCTGGCAACTCGTGCTACAGCTTCAGCCATTTTTTTCGCTTTTATGCGTAATTCCTGTTCTTCCAAGGATAACCTGAAATAACATGTTAGAGGATAGATAAGATAAGATGGGATGGGAGTGGTTTTCTGAAAACTAGACTAACCATCCTTGACATATGAAATTGTTTTATATTAATTTGATTACCTACAGCCATGGTAAGTTTTCAGTGCAAGCAGAAAACAGGGGAAATAAATCTAGCAATAAAGCAGTCAAAACAGACAGTTTTAAAAAAACACAATGTGTTCCTCAACCATGTTTTAACTTCATTCACAATAAGGGATTGTATACAATGACATAGAAAAGGGGACGGTAAGTGGGAAAAGTGCAACTGATAAGTGCTGGCTAGCCACTCAAAAGAGGGATCACTCCCAAATCCCAACAATGTAGAAAGATATATCTATAGATAAAAAATATATACATGTGAGGGCGCCACTCACATGTATATATTGTATACAATGAACATAAATGGAGCATAAAAACAATTCAGTCATGATTTGTGACCAACTAGGTACCTCCCATTATATAATGGAATAAGTAATTGAAAAAAACATCAAACTACAAATTCCTCAGATAATACCAACCTCATTGCCATCTCTACGTGTAGTATATTATCAGGATAAATATTTTAGGCAGGAATATAAAAACGATATAGCGATTAGTCCATAACATGGACAACAGGAGGGACTAGATTAAGATTGACAAGTTAGGGTCTAAAAGTTGGTGAAACTTTCTCAGAAGTGATATCATGAGTCACCAAAGACTTTTGTCTAAAGAAGAAAGGGTTTTCACATTTTTAATGTTCTACTCTTATTATATAATTAGTTCTATTTTTGTACATCAATCTACACTCAAAACCACACAATGAGAAATCAAAACAATGTTTTGTTTTATTTTATTTTTAAAGGACCACTATAGGCACCCAGAACACTTCAGCTTAATGAAGTGGTCTGGGTCCAGGTGCATCTAGGGTTAACCCTTTTTTTCTATAAACATAGCAGTTTCAGGGAAACTGCTATGTTTATAAATTGGTTAATCCAGCCTATAGTGTCTGTCTCATTGACAGCCGCTAGAGGGCTTCCGTGCTTCTCACTGTGAAAATTACAGTGAGAAGACGCCAGCGTCCATAGGAAAGCATTGACAATGCTTTCCTATGGACTGGCTGAAGGCGCGCGCGGCTCTTGCCGCGCATGCGCATGCAGCCAAAGAGGAGGAGAGGAGGCGGAGAGGAGGAGGAGAGCTCCCTGCCCGGCGCTGGAGAAAGAGGTAAGTTTAACCCCTTCCTCTCCATCCAGCCCGGTGGGAGTGGGACCCTGAGGGTGGGGGCACCCTCAGGGCACTATAGTGCCAGGAAAACGAGTATGTTTTCCTGGCACTATAGTGGTCCTTTAAACTTTGCAAATGTGTTAAAAAGAAAAAAAAACATTAATATCACATTGGCATTAGTAACTCAGTACTTAGTTACTCTCTTGCATAATTTGGGCTGTGTGCTTAGAGTAATTTCCCAGTCTGAGTCCGTTCATAGGACGGACTGGAGCTATGGCTCCAGGCGGCACTTTTACAGGGGCGCATTTTGCCGCCCGGACCCTGCCTGCTATTAGATATGGACTCCCTGGTGGTCCTGTGTGTTGTTAGAGCAGTCGCACTCCTTCGAGGTTCTGGCACACTGTGAGGGTGGTGGGGGAAATAGCGTGTGAGCATGGCGCCGTGAACCCAGTCGAGGTTCAATGAGGGAACCACTTGTAGGGGGTGTGGTGGGGCGGGGGGATGTTGGTAATATCCTTAAGGACATTCTAGGTTTGGTGGACACTTTGCAAAATGTGGTTATTAGGTCAGTGTGGCACATAGTACTATAATCCAGGTGTTGGGCTACAAGTAGCATACAGTTATGTGGCACCCATAAGCTGTAAGTAAAGAGGAATTTATTATTTTTAACCAAGGTGAGTAAAAGACTTGAGTGTGTTTAAATGTTAAACAGTGCTGTCAACATAGTATCATCATTCTTAAATGGTGTCTAGTCTGGACATGTTGTGGTACGTAGTGATGTTTAAGATTGTGGGAGTTGTGGGAAGGGTTCTACATAGACTTTGAGAAGTTTGAGGAGGCAAGTCCGGATTTGTTTGGAGAAAGGTGTTCCAAGGCCACCAAATCAGTGTATATATTGTGCAATGGTGTAGTAGGATATGATTTGTGGAGTTTGAGTGGAGTGCTACCTTGAGAGGTGCTTGTAGTAGATTTCAAAAAATGATTAAGTTGTGTTTAATGGAATGTCTGTAACCCCATGTGTGTCGTGTGTAGTATGAGTTGCATCAGGAAATTGAGACCCTCAGCAGGGAGTACATTGCCTAGGGCAGGAGTAGGCAACCTTCGGCACTCCAGATGTTTTGGACTACATCTCCCATAATGCTCTTACAGCCACAATGCTGGCAAAGCATCAAGATGCAGTCCACAACATCTGGGGTGGCAAAGGTTGTCTATCCCTTGCCTAGGGCAAGGTATGTAGAGGTGTGGTAATCTCTGCAGGTTGTGCCCAATTCTCCTGCTTTAAATAGTGGGTTTGAGGTGATTGGGTAGAGTGGTGAAAAGTGCAGAAAAAGTGTGGTAAATTGTTGTGTTTGGGACTAAATATTCATCTTTGGTAAAATGGTGGTGTGGAATTTATGTTGCATGAAGGTTTGGCCCTGATTTGTGCCATGGGATGGTATAAATGGGCACTGTAAAGAAAAGGGCCTCCTTGTTTTCTAGGGTGGGGATTGGACCATTCATATAGTCTGGTGAGTAATACTGCCTTATGGTACATTTTCACATCTGGGACTCCCAGAACTCAACTAGTCCTCACGACTGTCAGTATTCCATTGGTATAAAACAAAAACAAAAAAGAGAGAGAGAAATACATATATCCTTGATACTTGATGGGCCATGAGGACTGGTTTGGGAACCACTGATCTAAAATATATTTTTTTTGTTCTTTGAGGACTTACTAATACTGGATCCTAAGAATATAAACACATTTAGTAAAAATGATATTAGAAATCTAGATATTGCTATTTTAATACATATCTATAATGAAAGTGAAGTTTTATTCATGCATCTACAACTACTTATTCCTTCTCAGAACAGAGAGGCTTTTTTTCCACAATCTGAGAGTTCTTTATGGTTTTTATTTATTAGCAAATTCCAAGCGGGCTTTCATGTGTCTTGCAGTGAGGAGAGGTTTCTGTCTGGCCAGTCTGCCAATAAGGCCAGATCAGTGGAGTGTTGCAGTATTCCTCAAGTTTCTCCATTCTCCACACGTGATCTCAGAGCAATCATCGGGTTATTGGTCACCTCTCTTACCAAAGCCCAGGAAGATATATATATATGAAAAATTAAAAACTTTTGCCCTCCTACCTCCAGCCACAATGATACCGGATGCCCAGCCACACTGTTATATAAAAAAAAGATTGAAAAATACCAGGCATCCTGATGAAAGTTCCAAGCTAGGAACTGAAACGTTGACTGACTTGTGACAAAAAAATTGTTGTGCTATTCAAATCCAGGAGTGCCGGGATTTATTTAAATATATTAAAGGGACACTATTGGCACCCAGACTACTTTAGCTCATTGCTAAACATTGTTTACATTGCAGCACTAAATCTGCCTCCAGTAGTGCTTCCTGGCTGTTAACAGACATTTGATCCGGTAACTGACGCTGGACGTCTTCATGCTCTGCATGAGGACATCTTGTGGCAGAAATGCCTCTGACACGTGTTCTTGGAGGGGCCTGCTTGCCAACCTCCTCCAAAAAGACTATGGGCCCTTTAAAAACTATGTTAACAGACTTGGTTTGTGGGATTTTATATTTGGTTCGGGAACGCACAAACCAGAGACCACCCTGGAGCTCGTTAAGCCTAATTGACAGTTTGTAACACATTCCATCGCAGTGTTCAAAGTGTTCGTCTGGGTGGCCGCTGTTCGCATGAACGACCCCGAGGTGGCGGCCATCTTGTTCCCGTGAACGCAGGCAGCGGTGTTTGGTCGTCGAGTTCATGGCATGGTTTACAGGCACTGAAACTCCTGAACACCGCTGGACTTCCAGGATCGCCTGCGTTCGACTATGTTTGGTAGTTTGTTCAGTTTTTAAACTACCGAACTAGACTAACTGCAAGCCCTGATTCTCTGGAACTGTTTTGGGCATAAACCAAGCGTGCGGTTGGTCAAATTATGACTTCCAGGATATTCGTGAACCCCTGTACCGATCTGGGTGATTTTGGTCACCCAAATCGGGACTATCAGGGGGTGTAACTTTTGTAGGGGTTTTGTGTGTTTAAAGGTAATTTTGGGGTTTTGTAAAAATGTATGGAGATTATTGAGTTTAATACAATTCCTGACTCAATTATCTCCCAGGCACAGAGGAGGGCTTATCTTGTTTTATGTGCGAGTGTCCTGGACCTGAGAGCCAATGTAATCGTGTGTATGTTTTTACTGTAGTCTACTCTCAGGTCCAGGGGAGGAGTGCCCCTTGTGTGAGTACCTGCATATAAGGCCAGTTGTGGCTGCCAATACACAAGTTCCTGCTTATCCTCAACATAGAGTCTCATCTCATGTGTGGGGGAGCCACTGTATCTGCTCTGGGGATTGCTATATCACTATACTCCGCTCGGTTATAATCACTTGCCCTTCTAAGAGCATATTACTACACTCTCTTCGAGGAGAGATCTATTCACTGGAAGCTGGATCCTGGTTTTGCATCCACTGTGGGTGGAGGACAGCGAGACCCCAACCAAGCTGTAATGCTGGAAGTGGGGACTATTGTGCTGATGGTGTCTGGTGCGGTGCTTGTGGTTCTCGGTAAGCACTAAGAAGCAGCGATTGGCGGAAGCACCCAGTAGGGGTGCCAGGCGGTCCTTCCCACAGCTATTTCCCCCATAGGAAAGCATTGATTCAATGCTTTCTTATGGGGAAGGCCTAATGCATGCGCGGTACTTGCCACACATGCGCATAAGCGCATTAACGGAGGAGGCGGAGCCACGACAAAGCGCCGAGGGACAACATCGCTGACATCAGGTACGTTTTTAACCCTTTAATAACCACTGCGGGGTGGCACGCAGAGACAGAGGCAGCAATAGTGCCAGGAATTCAGGTTTGTATTCCTGGCGCTATAGTATCCCTTTAACTAAAATATTTTCAGCAGCTTTATAACCTAGACAGAAAACAATGTCAGCAGCCGCAAGTCTTTAGACTTGCAACTAACTTTGAAAGGTATAAAAGCAGTGGCATGGCATGGAGAGGTGTGTCAGTGAACCCGAACCAGGTTGCCTGACAGCCTCTTGGCCAGCCTCACTCAGGCTAGACCATGTAGAGAGTGCAGCTGAATCACTCTTGGCCTGGTCTTCGTGCCCTCAGCACAGCTTGTTATGCTGCTTGTAACCAGCTCCATGGTGTCACCAGATGCAGGACACTGGGACCAGAGCCCTAAATCAGGACAGTCCTACCTTGATTGAGACAGTTGGGAGGCATGTACAAATTGAGCAACTTCAAGTGGTTCTTTATTTATATTTTATTTGCATATTTTAATATATTATCGAGCAGACAGGAAAAATAAAAAATAGCATTGAGTAACTAGATAAAACAATAAAAAGGGAATACTATAGTGTTAAGAACACAAACTTGATGCCCTGTCCCTAATTATATGCAGACAACCCCCCTCCCCTTCATGTGCAATAAAAATCAGTAATATAAAAAAAGATTTACTATTTCCAGAGCTGAGACGCAGTACCACATTCTCCACATTCTGCAAAGTCCAGAAAGCACAGGTCGATGATGTAATTAAATAACTTCTATAGAGGAGCATTGGGGACCTGAAGTTCCAAACATGCATGCAACACTTCTCAAAAGAATGCATTGAATCCAATGCTTAGCCAAGAGTTTCTACTTCATGAGAAAGGGTTGTACTCTGTCAATGGACGTGCCTCAGGAAGACAGCCACTAGAGGTGGATTTAGCCCAAAAAATAAACATTGCAGTTTCCAAAAAAAAAAAAACTATAATGTTTAACAACAGGGTTAAAATTACAGGACCACTGCACCCATACTATTTTATTGACATAAGGTGGTCAGGTGATTTTAGTGTTCCTTTAAGTAGGCGTGATCTCACCATACATTTGCCAAGTGAAGGGTTAAGTTCTCTTCAAATCAATAATAAAGGCCAGGACCATAACAATCTAAGCATGTCTCCATTAAACCATGCTGTCTACAAAAAATAAATAAAAATAATTAAAAACCATACTTTATTGCCTTTATTGCATCCTAAACCGCAGAAAAGAATAAAAACAAGCATTGTGGTGTGTAAGTCTATTATCCATAGAAAAACTTTATTGTAGCAGTGGACATTGTCATTTAGTGAAGATCTTGAAAATTGCAAAGCCTAAGACAGCCGTGAATGTTATGACCTACAATACATGATTTTCTTCTGTGTAATTATTAGAATAGCTCAAGAAGTTATAAGCTGATCATGGTAAAAAAAAGTGCTTAAAATTAGGTGTAAATGTCACTACTTTTGACTCATTGGAATTGTGACAACTATGCAGCGGCCTCTGTTGACCCAATGGAAGTGTGTTCATTTGCATAATTCTGGTATACAAATGAGTGAAACCAAACAATCAGTACAATGTATATATTTTTTGCTTTTTATTGGGTTTAAAAGAGATTCTTGTATTATATAATTGATATATGAATTTCTTGTTCTCTAATGTTCCTTATATTTGTATTTTAAATGGTTTTCCCCACAATTTAAGGTCAAGTCACCAAAGGCTAGTCCTTGTCCAAACTAAAAGTATTATGTGGCAATTCTGTTTGGAACGGTGTGCTACTGGAATCCCCAAACAAACCAGACAGGCCACCGTTTTAGAACCTGCTTGCTGGATGCACTAGTACATTGGCACAGGAACATATTAAGAAAGCTAGGCCTGAGAGACGCAAGTCGGGGTCGAATCCTGCATGGAAGGAGGAGGCACGGGCAGAGGGGTCAATACCTGCCTGGAAGGAGGAGACAGAGGGGTCGATATCTGCCTGGAATGAGGAGGCAGAGGGGTCGATACCTGCCTGGAATGAGGAGGCAGAGGGGTCGATACCTGCCTGGGATGAGGAGGCAGAGGGGTCGATACCTGCCTGGGATGAGGAGGCAGAGGGGTCGATACCTGCCTGGAAGGAGAAGGCAAAGGCAGAAGAGCCTGCGCACCAAGACTAACTGGGTAAAATATAGCATGACCCTAGCCTAAGCGAGGATCTGAGATGGTATACCCACATTCTGGTGGTATTTTGTCACAGCTACCACTACAAAACAAGAAACAGTATTTTGATTTGTATTCACTGCAGAAAAGACAGTATGAAGCAAGTGTGCCCCCACCTCCCCACACAGGGAGCGTAGGGAGAATAATATTTGGATGGGATAAGATGTAAGATGTATGTTTTATTGACATATAATCCCCTAGACTTCCTAATTCCTATCTCTTTTTTTTTTTTTTTCAATTCTTTATTTTATTTGTGCATAGGTTGTACAAACAGGATGGCAATGCCACAACAACTATTGCCAGCCTCATAAACATCGGTATTACAAATGTCTGGCATGTAAGGTCATAGCACATTTTTAGGAAAAAGAAAAGTTGCTTACATCTTAGTATCTGCATATTATGTGTAACAGAACAGAATACGCAAAGCACTGGTCAGGCAGTTAATTGTACGCTTACAAGTTATAAGGCATTTTAGTATTCTGCACATTTTTTGTTAAACAGGGTAGGTTACAAGCTAAGCAAAGCATGTCTAGGTCACACATTCGACGGGTTGATGTGGCTAAGCGGGTCAGAATCCTAGTCATGTTGATAGAGTTATGAAGGTGAGAAAACATATTTAGTACGATAGGCTAGACTAGTGTGTCTGGTGTACTGGTTTGCGTGAGGTATGCTGATTCTTTGCATTACAGCATTTACTTAGCGGGTAGCATTTAGAACGTTACTATACAAGCTTGGTAACGAGTATGCTTGTTGTCGATTATAGAATAAGTATGTGAGTGGCAGGCAACAGGCCTCATGGAGACATGGCCTCGTGTGGTGAACTTAACCCCTTAACACCGCAGCCAAATGTACAAGTTGTGAACGAAACAAAACGTAAACAAAACCTGGCATTTGCGCTATATGTCTGTCCAACCGTAATTCACCTCTTTCATATTAAATGCACCCCCCCTTATTATATATCATTTTATTCAGGGGAAACAGGGCTTTCATTTAATATCAAATATTTAGCTATGAAACATAATTTAATATGAAAAAAATGGGAGAAAATACGATTTTTTTTTATTTTTTTCGTTCTTCATGACATTTTAACTGTCAATGTCATAATACTGTTTGCTTTTACTGCAATAAAATACACATATTTGTATTCAGCAAAGTCTCACGTGTAAAACAGTACCCCCTATGTACAGGTTTTATGGTGTTTTGGGAAGTTACAGGGTCAAATATAGCGTGTTACATTTGAAATTGAAATTCGCCAGATTGGTTACGTTGCCTTTGAGACTGTATAGTAGCCCAGGAAATAAATTTACACCCATAATGGCATACCATTTGCAATAGTAGACGACCCAAGGTATTGCAAATAAGCGATGTCCAGTCTTTTTTAGTAGCCATTTGGTCACAAACACTGGCCAAAGTTAGCGTTTGTATTTGTTTGTGTGTGAAAAATGCAAAAAACGCCAATTTTGGCCAGTGTTTGTGACTAAGTGGCTACTAAAAAAGACTGGACATACCCCATTTGCAATACCTTTGGTTGTCTACTATTGCAAATGGTATGCCATCATAGGGGTAATTTTCATTCTTGGGCTACCATAGGGTCATAAAGGCAACGTAAGCAATCTGGCGAATTTTAATGTGAAAAAAATTAAACACAAGCCTTATATTTGACGCTGTAATTTTTGAAAACACCATAAAACCTGTACATGAGGGGTACTGTTGTACTCAGGAGACTTCGCTGAACACAAATATTTGTGTTTCAAAACAGTAAAAAGTATTGCAGCAATAATATCGTCCCTGTAAGTGCTGTTTGTGCGCGAAAAATGCAAAAAACGTCACTTTTACTGGCGATATCATGGTTGTAATACATTTTACTGTTTTGAAACACTAATATTTGTGTTCAGCGAAGTGTCCCGAGTAAAACAGTACCCCCCATGTACAGGTTTTATGGTGTCTTGGAAAGTTATAGGGTTAAATATAGTGCTAGCAAATTAAATTCCCTATACTTTCGGCATGGGTGGTCAGGCAGGTCCCGCTAATTGTAATTAATTAGGATACCTAATTATGTAAAATTATTACATAAATATATGTGTAGAATTAATATATGTATATATATACATATGTGTATATATACGTATATATATATATTTTTTTTTTTTAATATTTTTATTTATATATAGGTATATATAGTGATATATACGTATATATTTATGTATATAGATATATATATTATTTCGTTATAAGTGTATTTTGATATAAATATATATATATTAATATCAGAATACAGTTAGAACGAAATAAAACACATCTATATATTTTTTAATATTTTATTTTTAATTATTTTTTTTATTTAATTTTTTTACGTATTTACATATTATTTTTTTTATATTATTTATAAATATATATATAACAATAATTATATATATATTTAATCAGTATCAGTCTACGTGTAATTTGATATTAATATATATATATAATTATATATATATTAATATTAAAATACACCTAGACGGTGTATGTGTATGTGTGTATATGTGTATATATATACTTAGATCATATATATATAATATATATATATGATCTAAGTATATAATTTATTTATTTTTACACTGTTTTAACATTTTTTTATTTGATTTTCAGCCAGCAGGGGGACCAACTGTCATTACAGTTGGTCCCCCTGCTGGCAATGCAGCAGGCAGCTATACCGGCCATGTGATTGTGAGGTCCTCGCAAGGACCTTACTCTCACATAGCCGGGAGGGCTCCTGGAGGGCGGACGTGCCGCGGGGGGCTCCCTGGGAGTCCCCCGAACCGCGATCGCCGTCGTGGGACCGCCAGCGACCGGGTAAGTTACTAAAAACCGGAGGGCGTACTATTACGTCCGGCGGCGTTTAGAGCCGCTTTTAAAAGGACGTAATAGTACGCCCTCCGGTCTTAAGGGGTTAAAATGGTACAATAGGGAGGTTATTATTGGGAGAAAACAAAGTAAGGTATTGAAGGGAGAAGCATGGGAACGAAAACATATGCAAACAGTGAGGGTTACTCAAGCGTCAAGTCCAGCTCGGTTGTGGAGGCTGTTGTAGGGTCTGGGTAGCGTCCTGAGCGGCAGAGGCTCTATTTAGGTGCCTCTGCACCTGACAGGAGTATGGGTGCTCTGTCAGCCCATACCTCGCTTGGGAGAGGACTTTGCGGGCGCTTGAGAGTCCTGCTGGTATCGAGCAAGGTGGGACTGTGTGGATGTAATTGGTGTTCTCAGCCGCCTGTCGCCATGAATAACTGTGCCGGTATTGACGGTGGGTGTTCTCTTTGTTTGGGTCACTGTGGCTCTCTTTGGCGGTGGCTGTGCTCGGTGCTGTGAGGTCGGCCCGCTGGCTGGAGGTTGCGTCGTGGTTCTCAGCCGTGTGCCGGGTCTAGTGGGGGCCCTTGGGCCCATTCGAGCTGGCCTTGCCATGTGGCTCGGTCGTGGGTGTTTGCGTGCGTGCTGGAGAGGCCTCCGTCTGCGGCCCCGTCTATGGGATGTCGTCAGGTGCTTGTCAGCGCGGCTGTGGCAGGGGCCCTTTAGTTTGCTGTCAGGTTGGGTTGCCAGATTGTGTGTTGTAGCCTGTTGTTCCCGGATTGCTATCTTCCTCCAAAACCTGGCGAACAGCTCATCTATTTTGGCTTCGAGGTCTGTTTTCCTTGTGCTTCGAGCACGCGTGGCATCGGCCATCTTGCCTGGCTGCGCCGTTTCTTGCTGCTCGCTGGGTTCCACCCCTGGAGTCCGGGCAGAGAGGTTGCCCCTCAGGGCTGCACCGGGATGACCCCCGCCGGTCCAGGGGGGGGAGCAGGGCATCGGTGGGTCTGTGTCTCTACCGCTTGGGCGAGGAGAGCGGCCGTCTCTCCCCGGTCCTGCCATCAGTAGGCCGCAGCTCTCCACCTTGGGTTCCCGGTCACCAATTCGCTCGTGACAGATATCGGGCTGATCCCCGGGTCACCCCTGTTGTAGGGAGTGTACCCCGGTTTGCTTGGTTTCTTGATTTTAGCAGGTATCTGTGTGGTAGCGATAAGCAAGGCAGGAGCCCAGTTTACACACGTCTGCTCAGTTCGCTGGCTTGGCCCCGCCCCCTCCTAATTCCTATCTCTTAGATGTCAATGGTATTATTTCAGTTGCTTACCTTTTCCATTGGTAGAAGTCCCAATTTCCAGACATGCAATGACTGCAGCATTTTCCAACTACACACATCACTAACTACCCCCTGGAGTGTCTGTGTATTGTTGCATTATGCACAATTAGATTACATAATGTCTGAACGGAGTTCTGTATAATACCATGTGCACTGGCTGCAAGAAAGAAAGGGGTGTACGAAGGAAATACAAAAATTAAATAGTAAAACAGAGGCACTGCCTTATACAAACGTGCTAAGGGAGAACATCAAATATCACATGCCACCACACACAGGAACTGCTGTAGTAGACTTGGTAGGAAAATCAGGTTTATTTTCCTTCCATGCCAGTAAGTCCCTAGACTACAACAGTAAGACAATGATAGGAATGAGAGAAAAGACAAAAAGGAGGCAAAAAAAAAAAAGATGGGCAGACAATGGATAGGATAACGAAGAGACGAAAGGCAGTGGTATGAAGAGGTGAGGAGATGGAAAGATAAGAAAACGGAGACAAAAAGATGAAGATTTCTAACTGGTGCAGTCACATGGAAGATCAGATGTTAAAACCTTGGACAGCCACATAAAACATTTTTTATACATTTTTTTTTACATTACTGACTCATCAATTATTTGTCAGCCATGCTCATAATGTTAAATGGTCAGCTGCAGCTTTCCATTCATTAGTAACACAAAGATGCAAGGAGAAATTTATGCTCCAAGAAGACGTGTACCAACCCGTTGGTGGCATGTGGGTCCAAAGTAGAATCATCTGCCATTATACTTGGGGGGAAAAAAGTCAGGTCAGCTGCTACTGCAGGTCCTAAGGTATGGCACATGATAAAGAAAAAAATAATTAGATCTCTACTTTGTATATTCATGCAGCGTAATTCACGATTAATTCTCATGATCATAATAAATTTATTTGACTGACACACAATTGCATATCACAGCATGTATGAGTAAAAGTGCTCCCTCTCATAAAAATGTCCTAGCAGTAGTATCCCACATGCACACATCCTGTTGTCTACACCAGACACATCATCCCACTGACTTCTCACTCATGTGTATCACCCCAAAACTTTGCTTCTTAGATGATTATGTATTAATCAGTATCATAATGCCTGATGCGGCTGTACATTTGATATATGTTTAAGTGTGATGTGTAGTGTAGAGCTGCAACAACTAATAGATACAATTTAAAAATATATATAAAAATTTAATTTAAAAAAAAAAAGGAAAAGAAAAATCGGTGGCAACGAATCTTATTTTCAATTAGTTGGTCTGCATTCCTTATGTTACTGCCATAAATTCTCAGTGTTTACAAGACTTACTTTCTGACTCTCAGAAACCTTTCCAGATCTCAGACACAAGTCCCCTCTATTTGGTTGCTTTTAATTTGCTGACAAGTTAATGCTCTCCAAATTGTGCCACTAATCAATAAAAGTAAACAGTAAGCAACAAGGTGGGGTATGAAGTCTGAATAATATTATTTGAGATATATATATATAATCTCAATAAGAAATGTTACTCTTTGTCGAACGGGAGGTAAATTTTTTTAGCATGGTTGGAGTGGGAGGGGTCAGAGGATGTTGCTACATTACGGAAAACAGCTATACATAATTAGAGCTGCATCACATGCAAATCCTCTAATATGGAGACCGCAAGCATACAACCCCCTTCCTGTTGCTCAAATGTGAGGTATGATGTTAATTACAATGTTTGTGGGTAGAGGTTTTCGTGTGTTTACAAATTATGCATTTCAAATTTTGCCAAACAAAATAAGTCTTAGTTTAAGCTTACTAAAACTAATTCACTAAACAATGTATTTTTTCCATATGGACAATCAGGTGGAAGTGGACAAATTTCGACTAGAATGGCAATTCTTATAAGCGAGTTACAAACCGTGATCCGGAAACCCCAACTTGCCACTTACCTTCCAAGACATGCAAGGATTCCTGAGAGAGTTCAAGTATACTACATGACAGAGGAGTTGCAGAGAAACGCCTCAAAGCCCTAAAGGACGGCCTAGAAGACTTCACCATACATACCTACGAGGTGGAGAACAAAACGGACGAGGTCATTGGAGTAGTGAACACTCATGATTCCCTCCTGCAAGATCTCCAACATCAGATCCATACTCTCAAAGATAATCGAGATAATCAGGGAGACTTAAGCAATAGATCACACTGGAACAATATTCAGATTTGTGACCTTCCAGAGTCAGTGTCCCTCGACCTGCTGCAGAACACACTTACTGAAGTATTCAGAGGCCTACTACCAGATGCCTCCACTGTGGATTTGTTAATGGATCGGGCACACCAAGCCCTTTGATCACCAAACTCTACCAAATGATGTCATAGTGCGAATGCACGTCTACCATATAAAAGAAAGCATGATGGTGGAGACACACAACTACAACTAAAAAAAAAAAAAAAAACAGATACAATTATAGCAAGATCTTGCATCAAACACCCCCCGTAAGCTTAGGAAATTAAGACCACTCACACAATTGCTGTTACGGCATGAACCAGGATAAGCCTGGGGACATCCCTTTATTAACAGAGTATTTTTGGGACTCTGAAAGCACAAATTCTATTCCGATTGTCGGCTTACATAGTTACATAGTTGCATAGCTGAAGAGAGACTTGCGTCCATCAAGTTCAGCCTTCCTCACATATGTTTTTGCTGTTGATCCAAAAGAAGGCAAAAAACTTAGTCTGAAGCGCTTCCAATTTTGCAACAATCTAGGAAAAAAATCCTTCTTGACACCAAAATACCAGTCAGATATCTCCTTGGATCAAGCAGCTGTTACCCCACTAATTAGAAAGTACACCCGTGTATGTATGTTATGTTTTTGCAAGTATTTATCACATTGCTGTTTAAACACCTATATGGACTTATAAAACTTCCTCTTCAGGCAGATAATTCCATGTCCTTATTGCTCTTACTTAAAATAAACTTAAATGAAATCTCCTTTCTTCCAGCCTTCTTCAAAAAAAGATACAGCAGCCCAAAAGCCTTACATGCATAGGTCAAATAAAAGACAAAAAATACCCACACTTTATGTGCATATAGTCAGGGCCATCTTTAATGCAGGGCAAACAGCCCAGGTGTCCTGGCACCCTCCAATCTTAAAGGAACACTATAGTCACCTAAATTACTTTAACTAAATAAAGCAGTTTTAGTGTATAGATCATTCCCCTGCAATTTCACTGCGCAATTCACTGTCATTTAGGAGTTAAATCACTTTGTTTCTGTTTATGCAGCCCTAGCCACACCTCCCCTGGCTATGATTGACAGAGCCTGCATGAAAATAAAAACTGATTTCACTTTCAAACAGATGTAATTTACCTTAAATAATTGTATCTCAATCTCTAAATTGAAGTTTAATCACATACAGGAGGCTCTTGCAGGGTCTAGCAAGCTATTAACATAGCAGGGAATAAGAAAATCTTAATTAAACAGAACTTGCAATAAAGAAAGCCTAAATAGGGCTCTCTTTACAGGAAGTGTTTATGAAAGGCAGGGAGGTGTGACTAGAGTTCATAAACAAGGGGATTTAACTCCTAAATGGCAGAGGATTGATCAGTGAGGCTGCAGGGGCATGTTCTATACACCAAAACTGCTTCATTAACCTAAAGTTGTTCAGATGACTATAGTGTCCAAATTATCTTCCAAATGGCCTGCTGATGCAAAGGGGCTACCGCATATTAAGGAGGCCCATCGGGTGGCCCATGCACAAAGGGCCTTCCAGTGGGCCTTTGGAAGCAGGAGCCCCCGGTGCACGCCATGGCCCTTTAACAGCGCGACCGAGCCCCTTGCTTTTCGGCATTGTAACGGAACCTTCCGTTAATAGACGCTTCCTAGCTTGCGCCGAGGACCACAAGTACCGCACTGGACACCACAACCACCGCAGACTCCACAACCGCCGTAGCTTAACTGGAGCCTCGCCGTCTTCCGTCCACCCTGGATCAGCTTCTGTCCTCCAGGACCGTGTGGGGAAGACCTCTCCTCCAGGAGAGCGTATCAGGAACAAGCTCTTAAAAGAGCTAAGTGATTCAAGCTCAAGAGAGTATGCAGAGCATAGAAATCTCCAGTGTGATTATAGCAGCTCCCTCCAATAACGAGACAAGGCTATGTATTGAGGGTCAAACAGGATCTCATTTACTTGGCACCAAAGGGCCTTCTTTTATGCAGGTTTTCCCTACATAGGACCACCCACAGGGTTTTACAAAACAACCAATAACACATGTACATTACAGAAAACACTCCCAGCAATTATACACAAAATCCTCCCCTCTGCCTGTGATATAATTATGGTACACAATAGGTTAACATAATTATCACAAGCAGGAAAAATACAGTTTTTATACATGTACTGTAACTTTAAAACCACACATCCAATCTTCACATATTATTAATCAGCATACTTGAAATATGAACATACTCAAAAATCATGCAGATCCTTCAATTAGTTAAAAAGTTAGTCGGAAGTCCTTTGTGACCGGTCAATTTCACACTGAAAAAATGACTACGTCCCATTCGAACATGCGTTCGAATCTTCGAACGGGACAGTCTCTGTGGCTGAAAACTCAGTGCAGGAGAAGGTAAGGGTCAGCGGTGTTCATTGAAATGTGTAGCTGATTTCAGTTCCATGGATTTGGCTACACATACCGCTGACCTCGTTCGAATGAACAAAGATGGCCGCCGCCACGTGTTCGTTTGTCGAATGGAGGCCACTTGACTACTTCGGCACTTTGGCTGCATCTGAAGTGCCAATTTAAAGCTGCAGAACTGCTCCAATACAATTTAAAGGGGCGGCAAGAGTCTTTTAAAATCCAATCTGCTAAAACAGTCTTTAACAGGCAAAATCTTCCAGGGGCCATAGTCTTAAAGGGGCATTGTTCTCCAAAGTCACAATGTGCCCACCAACGGTTCTTAAAGGGCCATACACAGCATACAATATGTCCAAATGCTGCATTAAGAGGGTACAATCTCCCCGGGGCCATAGCCGCAGGGGAGGAGGCAGGCAAGCAGGCCTCTCCAGGACAAAGTGGCAAAGGGAACTTCGTCACAGGCATCCTGGAAGGACATGATGACGTGAGTCACTTCCTCCCACAAAAGAGAAGAGGAGCTGCATGAGAAAAATGAAGGAGGCAGGGAAGAGGGGGGCTGGGCAGAGAGAGCCAAACCCCAACTCCCAACAGCCTCAGTCAGTAGGTCTATGTAAGTATCTGTGTTAGTGTGTATATATATATATATATATATATATATATATATATATATATTTGTGTTCGGGGCATTCTCATATGATATAGAATAAGATGGTTGTAGCGATGTAGCTTTAGGAATAATCGGTTGAGGTGTGCCGAAACCGACGTATGCTGTAGGCCGGTAAAAAGTGGGCAAAAAGAGAAATATTAATGCAAAACATTATACAGGATCATAGTGCATTTGTTAACCATCAGGTAGACATTTTAATGAAAGCTTCCTAATTCCTGAATCGGCTGTGGTATGTAAGTCGCATAAGCCTATGATTCCAAGCGGCCCCGTGTCTTTAACGTGTGCGGGGATATCTTGGCTATATAGTGCATGAACTTACCTGTGGTAAGGACAGTATTGTACAGTGACAGTAATGGTTCAGTGGTACATATGGTGGCGTGCCCAAGAACGTAACCAGTACCTTAAACCGGGCACCCAGCATTGCTTGTAAGATAGTAGGTTATATGCACATCTGACTCGTCTTAGTTTTAGGAAGGGACCGGGCATAGTGGTATTGTGTGTTTTAGAACAATAAGTGGTCAACAGGCACTCTTGTTTCTGATGTTTGCAGCTGATAGTGAGTCATACCTTGAGAAAGCAGTTAAAGGCTAGATAGGTAGCAGTTTGATGACTGCATTGGTGCATGGTTCGGAAGGTGCAGGGTCGAGTGGTTCTGATATGGTTTGAACATTGTAGGTCTATGGCCAGTATTTAGTTGTAGCGGGAACGTCCGCTTGGCTATGTCTCTAAGTAAGGTATGGATGGGGTAGGAGGATAGGAACCTTTGTTGTTTGGGAAGGAGAAATACGTATAGTGTTGAATGTCCGTGAGATAAAGTTTAACCGTGTTGTGCGAGAATTTTTAACTTAAGGTGGCAAAAGAAGTGAATGCCATAAATGGTGAAACCTCAAACCAGCTATCTAAGTCATGGTCCGACATGAAACGTATTGTATAAGTGGAAACCCTGTAGCAAGTGTTTTGAGTGCTGGTGGACAAGGCCAGTTTAGTCAGAGCCCGGCTATGTTGGCGAGGTTCATGTAATCCATGACCTTGACCATAAATGACCCCCTGCCATGGCAGCTGTCACAGTAGTTTACCATTACATGTGGTTAGGCCTGCCGTGGCTTGGTTGTCTAGGGACAGCCCCTGATCATCATGCGGGAGTGTGGAAAAAGCAAAGTGGTCTGAGATGAAAGCGCAGCCTGCGGTATGATGCGGATGGCAAATTTTAAGGAACCTGGCAGGGATTGTAGTTCCATGCGGTTGCGAATACCAAGCAGGATTTGGTAATTGGTGTTGTAGCAACTGTTCCCATTTCTCACGTGGTAATTTGTTGGCAAGGATGCCAAGTCAAGTTGTATGCCCAGGAATGTAATGATAGTGTCTGGGTCTTCTGTGACCTTAGGGAATACTGGGACCCCCAAGTGTTCAGACATACTAATGGCTTCCTTGAAGCTTCTAGAGGGAAAGGCGTTCCTTTTGACCAACAAGAAAACATCTCGGGAGTGTATGACTGTGGGGCATCTGGATATGTTTAACCACAACCAACAAATAGTTCTACGAATATATTTAAGATTGTGGCTGCTCTTGACCCGAAAGTTAAGCAGGTGAAGAAATATATGACTGCTGCCCATAAATGCCCTGTAAGTGCCAGTGTAGGGTGGATGATGGCAGTCTGAAATGCGTTGTGATATCAGTTTTACTTGACCAGGCTTCCCCCGCTGCTTGAGTGATAGCTGTAATGGTATGAACAATGGTGGCATACTGTAATGAAGACTCCTCGGAAGGGTATGAGGGAGTTGAGACTTGGGGTAGCCGAGGCGTGAGGTGCAGATAAGTCTATGATCAGTTACAGTGTGAGGGAAGATTCCCTGTGACAATCCCAATGGGATTGCGCCACGCGGTAAATGGTGTAGATCGGAGAGGCCCAGGTAGAAATCTGCCATTCTTGGGCCATGAGTGTATTGCTAGCTGTTGGATGCTGCTGTGATGACTGCAAGTTAGGGCATTCTAGATTTCCCCAAAAGTATATGGCAATACCTGTCTGGAAGGCCTTTAAAAATCGGAGATTAGGAAATCAACTAAATGTCTGGAAGGGTGAGGAGTTAGAAAGTACTGGAAATGCATAATGTTTACAGGCGTGAAGTAATGTTCAGGGTACATTTATTGGGACACATGGTTTCATGTGCCCTGAGTCCTGACGTATTGGGAACATACCTGCCAGTCTGCATGCACTGAAACAACTTGTGCCAACATGGAAATTGTTGCAAATCTGGGATTTGCCAAAGAGAATGAGATGACCCAATTGTCTCTGGTAGTTCTGAGGTGCTAGAGCTTGAAGCCTGAAACGTGATCGTCCGCTGTGTTGGGACAAAATTGTCGTGTGGGACTAGCAACATCCTCTCCAAGTGAAAGATAAAGATAACCATTATTATATGAACCCACAGTGTGCTAGTACTGGCTTGCTAGCTAAAGCCGCATGGCGAAACAATTAATCCTTTGTTTTGTGACAGGTGAGGCCCTGCTAGTTGCCAAGTGGCTTGAGAGGCTCTATCTATGCAATGGCGCGAGGGAATTTTGTGGCCACCAACGTAATGGCAGGATGTTGGCCTCTCGGTGACTGTAACCAGAAAAAGGGGAGGGGAGTGACAGGTGAGGCCCTCTCTATATACCATGCGAGGCGGCTAGCTCACGAGTGGCCCGATGGGTGTTTGCCTCCAAACGTTGAGGCGGGGTGTTGGCCTCGCGGGACCACTATACGACAGGCGAAGATGCCAAGAAAGGAGAATACCTATTGGAAACCTATAGTCCCTAATTGCCAGTACGCTAAGGATGTATCCAGGGGAAAACAGAAAATGTATGTAAATACCACATGAGCAGGTGTATATACCTGGTAGTATGATTAGATACCCTTACTGGTCGTAAGGGTTATTAATACCTGTGTCCCGGACGGGTAAAACAATGTATGAGAATTGAATATAGACATTTAAAAGCGTATACCCATATGTGTGTTATGCATGTTTAATATAGCAAAGTGCTCCGTCCCAATGTTTATTGTATGCTTGTTAATGCCCCTGTTTGAAGGAAATTAACTTGTCAGGAGTGTTATATCATCTGTGATATGGAATACAACTGTACCCGGAAACATGAGTGTAGTGAACCATGACCGGCTGCTGAATAACCTAATGTGTGAAAGTACGTAATAGGAAGGACTTATATTTTAAGCGTGCAACCATGCAAATATTCCGTAGGAGTCAGTATAAAAGCGAAAATGCTGTAGTTAGTTTGTTTGCTTATGAAGTGAAATAAACTCTGAGAAGCCTGTAGTATACCGATTGACCAGTAGGTGTCAGCATGTAGGCGAAAATGCAGTGGTTCGTTTGTTTCTACATGAAATGCAATAATGTCTGAAAAGCCTGTAGTACACCGAATGACCGGTAGGGGTCAGTGTGTAGATAAAAATGCAGTGGTTTATTGGTTTGTACATGAAATGCAATGATGTCTGAGAAGCCTGTAGTACACTGAATGACCGGTAGGGGTCAGTGTGTAGGCGCAAATGCCGTGGTTCGTTGGTTTGTACATGAAATGCAATAATATCTGTGAAGCCTGTAGTACACTGAATGACCGGTAGGGGTCAGTGTGTAGGTGAAAATTCGGTGGTTTGTACATGAAATGCAATAATGTCTGAGAAGCTGAATGACCGGTAGGGGTCAGTGTGTAAGTGAAAATTTAGTGGTTTATACATGAAAATGCAAACAACGTCTAAGAAGCCTGTAGTACACCGAAATGACCGATAGAGGTCAGTGTGTAGGCGAAAATGCAGTAGTTAGTTGGTTTGTACATGAAATGCAATAATGTCTGAGAAGCCTGTAGTACACCGAATGACCGATGGGGGTCAGTGTGTAGGCGCAAATGCAGTGGTTCGTTGGTTTGTACATGAAATGCAATAATGTCTGAGAAGCCTGTAGTACACCGAATGACCGGTAGGGGTCAGTGTGTAGGCGCAAATGCAGTGGTTCGTTGGTTTGTACATGAAATGCAATAATATCTGAGAAGCTTGTAGTACACTGAAATGACCGGTAGGGGTCAGTGTGTAGGTGAAAATGCCATAGTTTATTGGTTTGTACATGAAAATGAAAAACGTCTAAGAAGCCTGTAGTACACCAAATGACCGATGGGGGTCAGTGTGTAGGTGAAAATGCAGTGGTTCGTTGGTTTGTACATGAAATGCAATAATGTCTGAGAAGCCTGTAGTACACCGAATGACCAGTAGGGGTCAGTGTGTAGGTGAAAATTTTGTGGTTTATATATGAAAATGCAAACAACGTCTAAGAAGCCTGTAGTACACCGAAATGACCGATAGGGGTCAGTGTGTAGGCGAAAATGCAGTAGTTAGTTGGTTTGTACATGAAATGCAATAATGTCTGAGAAGCCTGTAGTATACCGAATGACCGGTAGGGGTCAGTATGTGGGGAAAAATGCAGTGGTTCGTTGGTTTGTACATGAAATGCGATAATGTCTAAGAAGCCTGTAGTACACCCAAAGACCGGTAGGGGACAGTGTGTAGGCAAAAAAATTTATTTCGTTTGAAGTTTTAACCACACAGATGATTTTTAACCCAACAGATTTTAAACAACAGATTTTACATGAACAGCTAGGTGAGTATTAGGTAATGAAATAACCGTGCTACACGAAAGGAAACCGTAAAGTGAGGACCCGTGCTGTGCTGAACGCCGTGGGAACTAATCCTGGCGCGACAGGTGGGTCAACTTACGGTTTGAGAGTCCCTGAGGCACCAAATGTGATGCTGACTGGAAAGAAAGCCACTGGATTAACGGAAAGCCCTGCAGCAGGATTCCTGGACACAGCTTGGAGTATGAGACCTCATGGAGCAAAGGTGAAATCAAAATGGCGTCTTGTATGACCTGGAAGTGCTATTCGTCTGACCCACAAAGGTAAGCAGGGAAAGGGGGAGTCCCTTATGTAGGTCTATAGCCCCTCCCACAACTTCAGGCCATGCCTTCCAATATATGTAACGGACCGTTTCAGCAGACAAGGGGTTAAAATCCGTTTAGGCGATATGCCCCTTTCTGAGATACAGGCACAGCTACTGCAGAACACCAAACTCCCGAACTGGATACAAAATAGAACTCCAAACTGGAACCTCACGAATAGCTGCTAGCAGACGAACAGGAAAAGCATACATCAGCTTACACTCCTGGCAATCAGTCTCCAACAGCATACAGTGAATCCCCCCCAAGAACGAGACAAGGCTCCGTGTTGAGGGTCAAGCAGTGGTCTGAGGTGCTGGCACACCCAGCCTGGTTTTTATTACAGTCTTTTCAAATACAGGACCACCCACAGGGAGGTATAAAACAACCAATCACATATCAGTTACATCCCACATATTCCCTCCCCTTATCCTGAGAGGAAACTCAATTATACATACAGTTAAACATACTTTCTACCCAACTTTCATAAATTTAAAACCATACATCACATTCACATAAATATATATATATATATATATATATATATATATATATATATATTCATAATCAATCCATTCAGGGGAACAACATATTAAAAAATGGCATGAATCAGACCAGGGGTTCAAAAGTTAGTAAAATATCTTTAGGGCCCTGGCTGGCACATGGCTATCTGGCTCAGACCGGTTTTACAGAGCCCTCTTTCCTGGAGACAATGGGAAAATAATCCAATTATATCCAGGGATAGAGGCAGACTCCATTGAGCACATGGTTGCAAAAAGACATAAAATACAATAAAATACACAAGGTTACATTTACTTCATAAAATAAAGACATGCAACATATGCAACATATCCCCAGATAGCTTAGGTCTGAGCGCATATTATAGAATGGCGCTCAGACCACACACATACAGTTCAATTGCCATGGAGCTAAAGTCTTTCCCATAGTCTTTCATTATATGAATGGGCTCCATGGCATAGGTATCTGGGGTATCACCACTCACACAGGGCAAGTACCGAATGACCCCACTGTATTTAAAGGGCCAGAATGAGTGACATGCACTCTGTTAGGGCTGAATACATTTTTTAAAGGGCCCAATCTCCCAGGGCCATAGTCCAAAGGCAGCAGGCGGGCAACCAGGCTTCTCCAATGCAATGTGGCGAGATTGCTCTCGTCACAATATATATATATATATCACTATGTCTGCCAGTGTATGTCTGTGTTAGTATGTCTCTCAGAGTATGTGTATGTCAGGGTACCTGTGGTCTCTACCTCCGAAAGAGGTAGAGACTTAGCTGTTCCTCCATCCAGACGGTCTGATGGCTCCCTTCCCCGCGGTCTATCCGGTCATGCTAGGCCGGCCGCGAGGGAGTGACTGCCTTTTACAGCATCTAGGCAGGAAGTAGTCATCAGGACACCCCCCCTGGAACGACCTGTCAGTCAATTGCTGCAGGACCAATCAGGACGCCTCGGAGGCGTGGTTACTGCTCTGAACAGGGTATTTAACCCCTTAAGGACCAAACTTCTGGAATAAAAAGGAATCATGACATGTCACACATGTCATGTGTCCTTAAGGGGTTAACAGAGCTTCTTTCATTAGCTCATTGCCCTGTCGTGGTTCTAGCTTGTTCTAGTCACTCAGTGCTTGTGTATTCTATTATCCCTTTTGGTTTTGACCCGGCTTGTTTACCTTACTCTGCTTATCTCTGTTACCCTTGTTTCGGCTTGTCTCTCGCTTACCTGTCTTCTGTTACCCTCGACCTCGGCTTGTCTTTGACCATTCTATACTGTACTACTTACGTTAGTCCGGCCATTCTAAGGTCCGGTATACGTATCTGGCTACTGTTTGTACTCTGCGTGTTGGATCCCTGTCCCGATCCTGACATTACGACAGGGCCAATGGATCCTGCAAGTACAAACAGTCAGCTGGCTGCTCCTGATCCTAGGTTTGAAGCCATGGATCACAGAATGGATCAGATGGCGCTTGCGCTACAGGCTCTATTAGCTTGTGCCAATAACCCACCAGAGGAGATACGTAATACCACTGTTTCTCCTGTCGGTTCAGGTCTAGAGGTAGCCACAGTGGGTGCTTCTTCTCGCATTACCCCCCCAGTACGCTATGGTGGGGCTCCTGAGAAGTGTCGTGGTTTTTTAAACCAAATTAGTATCCACTTTGAATTGCAACCTCGCTCTTATCCTACAGATAGGGCAAAAGTAGGATTTATTATCACCCTACTCATAGAGAAAGCTCTGAGATGGGCCAACCCACTATGGGAGAACGATAACCCATTAGTTTATAACTATAACGCATTTGTAGCTGCTTTTAGAAGAACATTTGACCCTCCAGGTAGAAAGGTTAATGCAGCCAGATTACTGTTGCGCCTGAGACAGGAGAACCGAACACTGGTGGATTATGCACTAGAGTTCAGGTCTCTGGCGGCAGAAATCAAGTGGAATGAGCAGGCGTATATGGATGTATTTTTGAATGGCCTATCTGATGTAATCCTTGATGAGGTTGCTACCAGAGAACTCCCTGAGAATTTAGAGGATTTAATTTTGTTCATCTCTCGTATAGATGAACGTCTAAGAGAGAGACAGAACACTCGAGAGAGGAACCAGAGACCTTCTTTTAGGTTAGCTCCCGCTTTTCCAAGTCCTGACTCCACGATATCTTTGCTTACTGAACCTATGCAGATAGGGTATACCCGCCTCTCTGAGGAGGAAAGACAGCACAGGAGAAGAGAGGGTTTGTGTATGTATTGTGGAGCCAAGGGTCATTTACTCTCGAACTGTTCTAACCGCCCGGGAAACGCTCGCACCTAAGTCTCTCTAGAGGACAGGCCTTGGGTGTTTCTATTTTGTCCTCTACTCCTAATTATAAAGATCACAGGCTTCTGCTACCAGTTTCCTTAACTTGGGGGAAGGAAGTAGTAAGGGCTATGGCATTGATAGATTCCGGTGCTGCTGAGAATTTTATCGACCAAGCCTTTGCTAGTAAGAACAATTTCCCATCCCAGCTAACGGAGACACCTTTGGCCGTTGAGGCCATAGATGGTAGACCACTACTAGACCCTGTTATCTTTCGTGAGACCATACCCATTGAGTTAAATGTTGGTATCCTACACGTGGAGAATTTATCTCTTATGCTCATTTCGTCTCCTTCCGTTCCCATAGATCTGGGGTACCCATGGTTGAAAAAACATAACCCTATTATCGATTGGGAGTTAGGAGAGATACTCTCGTGGGGCCAGGGCTGCCAGGATCGGTGTTTGTGCAAGGTTTCTCCATTAGCTAATATTAACATACCGGAGAATCCTACTCAGTCCACAGAAAGACAAATACCAGACCTTTACCTAGACTTAAGGGCAGTGTTTGACAAGAAGAATGCCGATTCTTTGCCTCCACACAGGTCATTTGACTGTAAGATTAAGCTTCTACCCGGCACTATGCCTCCGAGGGGCCATGTATATCCTTTGTCTGTTCAGGAAAACTCGGTTCTAGAGGAGTATATTCGGGAGAATTTAGAAAAGGGATTCATCAGGAGGTCTTCTTCTCCGGTCGGGGCTGGGTTCTTTTTCATTAAGAAGAAGGATGGCACGCTGAGACCTTGTATCGATTACCGAGGCTTGAATAAAATAACTGTCAGAAATGCCTATCCTATCCCACTGATTACCGAGTTATTTGATCGTCTTAAGGGCTCCAAAATCTTCACCAAGTTAGATCTCAGAGGGGCTTACAATTTGGTGAGAATCCAGCAAGGTCACGAATGGATGACGGCATTCAATACCCGGTATGGCCATTACGAATACACTGTTATGCCATTTGGACTATGCAATGCTCCTGCAGTATTTCAAGATTTGATTAATGAGGTACTTAGGGAGTTTCAGCACGATTGTGTTATTGTTTACCTGGACGACATACTAATACACTCTAAGGAGATTGAGACTCACCATAGACAGGTCAGAAAGGTATTACACAAGCTGCTGCAACATGGTCTATATTGCAAATTGGAGAAGTGCAGTTTTGATCAGTCTCAGGTAGACTTTCTTGGATACGTGATTTCTGGGGAAGGTTTTAAAATGGATCCTGTAAAACTCCAATCTATTTTAGACTGGCCCTTGCCCAAAGGACTCAAGGCTATCCAAAGGTTTATTGGTTTTTCCAACTACTATAGGCGCTTCATTAAAGGATACTCCTCTATCATTGCGCCTATTACCAATATGACCAAACAAGGGGCTGATACTAAGTTCTGGTCTAAGGAAGCTCTTGGTGCTTTCAAGACTCTCAAGGAACTTTTTGCCTCGGCTCCCATTCTAGTCCATCCTGATACGACTCTGCCTTTCTTGCTCGAGGTCGATGCCTCTGAGACAGCAGTTGGGGCTGTTCTGTCTCAAAGGTTAGGGGTGGATAAACCGTTACACCCTTGTTGTTTCTTCTGTAAGAAATTTTCTGGGCCTGAGAGCAGATATGACATCGGGGAGAGGGAACTGTTAGCAGTCATTAAAGCCTTAAAGGAGTGGAGACATTTGTTGGAGGGGACCCTACACCCTATTACGATTTTGACGGACCACAAAAACTTGTCCTATATTGGGGAGGCTAAGCGCTTATCCTCTAGACAAGCTCGTTGGTCCTTATTCCTGACTCACTTCAATTATGTACTGACTTACAGACCTGGTTCTAAAAACTCTAAAGCCGATGCATTATCTCGCCAATATGAACCTTCTACTGTACCTGAACCAGTTCTTTCTTCTATAGTTCCGAAATGCAATATCATTGCTAATACGAATCTCAGGATTCATTCTCCATTACTGGCCAAGATCATTAAGTTGCAACATCTAGCACCTAAACAGACTCCTGCGGGCCGTCATTTCGTTCCTCCTGCTCTTCAACTGGAACTTTTACAGTGTTTACATAATAGCAAGATGGCGGGACATCCTGGTATTCGCAAAACTTACGCGTTGATCTCTAAGGACTTCTGGTGGCCTGCTTTACGGAGGGATATTGAGGAGTTCATCGCTGCATGTGAAGTTTGTACTAAAACCAAACAACCCCATGCGCTTCCATGTGGATTCCTGCACCCCTTGGAGGTTCCAGAGAAACCATGGTCCTGTTTGGCCATGGACTTTATTGTCGATCTACCTATCTCTAAAAGACAGACTGTTATCCTCACCGTGGTTGACAGGTTTACTAAGATGGCACACTTCATTCCCCTGCCTAAACTCCCGTCTTCTCCCGAATTGGCAGAGATATTCGCTAAGGAGATTTTTCGCCTACATGGGATACCCTCTCAAATTGTATCGGACAGAGGCTCCCAATTTGTTTCCCGCTTTTGGAGGTCCTTCTGCTCTCAACTTGGTATTAAATTAAACTTTTCTTCTGCCTATCATCCTCAGTCTAACAGAGCTGCTGAACGTACCAACCAGAAAATTGAACAATATTTACGATGCTTTGTTTCTGAACACCAGGATGACTGGGTCGGTTTGATTCCTTGGGCGGAGTTTGCACACAACAATCTCGTTTGCGATTCTACTCATTCAAGCCCCTTCTTCATGAATTATGGTTTTCATCAGTCTATTCTTCCTTCGGATTCTCCTTCCCAGGGGGTGCCGTCGGTTGATGTTCATGTTGCCAATTTGAGGAAGTTGTGGGATCAAACTCGACAAATCCTTGTGCACAACTCTATGTTGGTCAAGAAACACGCTGATAAACGTAGAAGGGCGGCTCCGGTCTTTGTTCCAGGTGATAGGGTATGGCTGAGCATGAGGAACATCCGTTTAAAAGTGCCCTCCATGAAGTTCGCTCCTCGTTATATTGGACCCTACAGGGTGCTGACCCGTATCAATCCAGTTGCGTATCGTTTAGCTCTTCCTAATACCTTACGCATCCCGAACTCGTTTCACGTTTCATTGCTGAAACCACTCATATGTAACAGATTTTCCTCCACAATAGCCCCTCCTCGCTCCGTTCAGGTGGAGGGTCAGGAGGAGTATGAGGTTAACTCTATTATTGATTCTCGAATCTCCCGGGGGAGAGTACAATATCTGGTTGATTGGAAGGGATATGGTCCTGAGGAGAGGAGTTGGGTACCTCAGGAGGATGTTCATGCTCCCCGTCTCCGCAGGGCGTATCACTCTCGCTTCCCATCTCGTCCCGGTTCATTCCGCCCGGTGGGCGTATCTGAGAGGGGGGGTACTGTCAGGGTACCTGTGGTCTCTACCTCCGAAAGAGGTAGAGACTTAGCTGTTCCTCCATCCAGACGGTCTGATGGCTCCCTTCCCCGCGGTCTATCCGGTCATGCTAGGCCGGCCGCGAGGGAGTGACTGCCTTTTACAGCATCTAGGCAGGAAGTAGTCATCAGGACACTCCCCCGGAACGACCTGTCAGTCAATTGCTGCAGGACCAATCAGGACGCCTCGGAGGCGTGGTTACTGCTCTGAACAGGGTATTTAACAGAGCTTCTTTCATTAGCTCATTGCCCTGTCGTGGTTCTAGCTTGTTCTAGTCACTCAGTGCTTGTGTATTCTATTATCCCTTTTGGTTTTGACCCGGCTTGTTTACCTTACTCTGCTTATCTCTGTTACCCTTGTTTTGGCTTGTCTCTCGCTTACCTGTCTTCTGTTACCCTCGACCTCGGCTTGTCTTTGACCATTCTATACTGTACTACTTACGTTAGTCCGGCCATTCTAAGGTCCGGTATACGTATCTGGCTACTGTTTGTACTCTGCGTGTTGGATCCCTGTCCCGATCCTGACAGTGTATGCCAGTATGTCTGTCAGTGTGTGTCACTATGTCTCTGTGTGAGTCACTATGTCTGCCAGTGTATGTGAATGCCAATATGTCTGGTAGTGTACCAGTATGTCTGTCAGGGTATGTCTGTGTGTTAGTATGTCTGTCAATGTGTGTGTTTGTGTCATTATGTCTGTCAGTGCATAGGTCTGTGTGTGTGTGTGTGTAAGTATGTCTGTCAGGAGTGGCGGCTCTAGACTTTGCGAGGTCTTAGGCGAAACTCAAACATGAGGCCCCCACTAACACCCAAAGTGGGGGAAAAAAATAGGTGTTGCATTGTGTTTATAAGGTGCTGCAGTTGTATTGGACAATCTTGCAGCACTGAATACAGAGAGCTAGTCTCTGTATTCCTTGTTCAGAGGCTTGCAGTGTCGCAGCTCCCTGTGCCACTGTGTTGTGAGCTCTCCGACTGTAGTTATGGCATCATTTGCAAACTAACTTAATTTGCAATAAACAAATTTAATTAGCAATACTGCTAATCATTTATACACGACTGTGGGGTATGAATACATAGCCTTGCAGTCATGTAAACATTACTCCCAGTGTGTCTAGCATTGTCTACCTGTGTATGTTCATGAAAGTGTGTGTCTGACCGAGGGTATGTGGCAGGATTAGGGGCTGTGACAAGGGGTAGGAGGGGTGGAGGGGCTGTGACATGGGGTAGGGGGGTAGAGAGGCAGTGACAGGGCATAGGGGGATGGAGGGGCACAAACAGGGGGTAGTAACAGGGGGTAGGGATGTGGACACGGGGAGGGGGTTCATAAATACATTCCCTGCTGGTCTTGTGGGCACTCTTTCTCCCCGGTGGTCCGACTCTCTGGTCTGCAGCTCCGCCGGGAGGGAGACCACGTGGTAAATCTACCAATCTCCAGTCAGAGCGTTGCCGTGGTAACCCATGTTAGAGCTGCACGACAGATAGGGATCTACCTTTTAGCCACTCTTGTGGTAGGGGGGCCCAAACAAATTCTTGCATTAATGCTATTTCTACTTTAGTTCTTACACTGCATTGGGGTGGATGACGTGATTGCATGCCAGGGAGTGGGAGGGGGCAGGGTCCGAGGGACCCAAGAAAATGGTTGCCCAGGGTCCAGTCAATACTAAAGACGGCCCTGCAGAGAGGGCGTGGCCAACAGCGATACTGAGCGGATGTCTACTAGCAGAGCTCCGCTCTGGCCTAGAAACAAAATCAAACAAAAGGCCATGAATACCACAGAGATACAGACAGAGTCACAAACACCCCTCCAGCAGAGACGATGGGGCGAAAAAATTAAGACTCAAGGCCCAGCTGTTTCCCGCAGCCAGATATACGGATCTTCTTCGAGCGGTGAGCGATCTCACAGACCACAAAGATGGCGCCTGAAGCCCGCTGTACACACGCGGCATCTGAAGCCTCACTAGACGAAGGGGAATCCTTACCCTCCCCTCGATCAGAAACCCCATCCTGCTCGTCTGAGTCGGAGGAGGAGGACGAGACACCCTCCACAAAAGGGGACATAAAAAGACTCCTGGCAGAGCTGAGGTAAATCTGGGGAGCCAACCTCAAGAAAGTCCAGACAGAAATGGAGGAGGTGCACCAAAGGGTCCACGACCTAGAAGAATGAGAGACATCCAGAGAACACAAACTCCGGGCAATTGACACTCACTTGGAAGGGCTTACCTCTTAGGTGTATCAACTGAGACGCACAGTGACCACAATTGAGGCACGACACAGGCGAAAAAACCTTCGCCTCAGGGGGGTCCCCGAAACAGTGGCCAAGGAGCAGCTCCTGCCTTATATCCACAACCTCATAACAAACATGGGCATTGGGGGCAGAAAGGACATGCCACGGGTCTCCTCGGCATTCCGTGTGCGGAAGTCAGCAGCAACACCAAGTGAAGCACCCAGAGACTTCATCATGATGACCAAGGACATATCCGCGAGGTCTGCTATCATGACATGATCCAGGGAAATGGGGACGATTTCTAACAAAGGCCACAAGGTGGCAATATACCCCAACATACCATTCTAGGTCCTCACAGAGAAAAGAAAACTGGCACCTATAGCCAGACAAATGCTAGACTCTGGCATACGATACAGCTGGGGAGTGGAGGGTTCCCTCCTAACCAAAATGGGGGAGAGAGTTTGACACTGACTTCGGAAGACGATCCAGAGCTCTTCATGCAACAAGTGGGTCTGTCCACCTAGCCAACACAGGGACTCTCCTAACCTACCAAGAGACCCGAGGAATCAGAGGGCCCCAACAACAACAACCACATACACAGCAAGCCGCTCAGTAATAAAGTCAAGGTTCTCACCTATATTGTACCGATGATGTACCGAATGATTACTCTGCAGTCTACTTTTACTTTGTTTGCCTATTTGTTAATTTGTTGGATGACTATCTGCAGCTCACGTAGTCGTTTTGTACCATAAAGGAACACTATAGTCACCAAAACAACTTTAGCAATATTAGTGTATAGATCATGCTTCTACGGTGTCACTGATCAATTCTCTGCCATTTAGGAGTAGTAAAATGACTTGTGTTAATCCAGTCCTAACCACTACTTCCCTGGCTTGATAAAGAAAAAAAAAAGTATACAGTGTGTATACTTTATTAGATTTATTTTTTCCTCCTGCTCTGGTTATTGAATGTTAATCACACACAGGTTGCTCCTGCAGGTTCTAGAAGGCAATTAACAAAAGAGGAGATAGGAAATTCTAAAATAAACAGACCATGAAATAAAGGACATTCAAACACTAGATCTCGTTAAAAGACATGTGTAGGTCACATGTGCAGGGCTGCATAAACAACGTGATTTAAATGACCACTCCACAACCATAAAGCACTTAAGCATGCTCCAACCGATGTCTGTGAAAAGGCACAGGTGAGTGCTGAATTACCTAAAATACAGCTGAACTATAATTTTTTAAAGCTCCCCTCCCTATAATTGATATTTGGCATATCAGTGGCTGTAACAATGCAATGTTTTAAGCATAAAATTGATTATCGACAAAAAAATAAACTGTAAAGAATAAAAACTGTATCCCATGCTTACATAAATGAAGATCATCTAAGAAAACAAGAACAAAAAAATTTAATTGAATAGGTTTAGAAAATTAGTACAGAAAGGGGGTGGGGAATAGAAATGACCCCATAATGTCTAGGGCATTTGCTTGTAGTCAGCATGGATTGCAAGACAAATAGCTTGCTAGGACAGAGTGTCTTTTTTACATTTTTCTTTTTCTTTTATGAACAAGTATAACAGGTATGCCACCCCCTAGAAATGCAACACCCTAGACAATGATCACTCAAGTCTGTTTCAGCTAGAGTCCTGCACAAAGCACTATGAATAATAGTAGGTTTGGCAACATCCAACACTCATAATAGCCATGTCATGTTTGTAAGGTACGGCATGGAATGAATTGGGTCTAAGACTCTGCGATCATAAATACAGGTTATTGTGAACAGAAAAATCTCTCTGAAACACACACACAACCGCATTATATATTACACACACACACACACAACCCCCTACAATTTCTATTTACACCCCATCGCAAAAAGTGAGCAAACGTATTGCAAGCTTTTTGAACTGCACAATTTCTTTTACACATACACTTCTGTGATTTACATCTGGTAGTAAATACCTAATTAAAATGACTGAGTTGTTTGTATGATCTGTCCATGTTGTTGGCTTGTTTACTGTTGAAAATTATTGTGCATGTCACTGTCATTTTAATACTTCCATCTGAGATTAATTCCTGCATAAATGGAGCACTCAATCTGCAATAGTGTAAGTAGCAATAAAAAAAAAAATATATTTAAAAATCAATAAAGCTTAGCTTGGGCTAATGGGTGTGGATGGATAGCTGAGAGTCATGCTGAGAAACTGTCCGGTTCAAATAGATCTGCTCTCTCCTCCTCCTTTGTTGATGATGTCACTGGATAATGGCATCAGTGATGTCGGTGACCAAGATATGTTGGTGCTGATATTTTTCACTTTTTCGGTTTCTCTCCAGCTGTATGCCCACTCCTCTCATCTTCTATTACAGGTCCTGAACTGTTGTAGATTGTGTAGGGTATTTAGGTATTCAAATGTTCTTTAAAGCTGGAAAAATTATGCTTTTGCAGGTTAATACAGCCTATAGATTAGGGGAGTGAGGCTTGGGGGGGCAGCCTATAGATTAGGGGAGTGAGGCATGGGGGGCAGCCTACAGATTAGGGGAGTGAGGCATGGAGGGGCAGCTTATAGATTAGGGGAGTGAGGCATGGAGGGGCAGCCTATAGATTAGGGGAGTGAGGCATGGGGGGCAGCCTACAGATTAGGGGAGTGAGGCATGGAGGGGCAGTTTATAGATTAGGGAAGTGAGGCATGGGGGGAGAGATAGCCTATAGATTAGGGAAGTGAGGCATGGGGGGCAGCCTATTGATTAGGGAAGTGAGGCATGGGGGGAGAGATAGCCTATAGATTAGGGAAGTGAGGCGTGGGGGGGCAGCCTATAGATTAGGGAAGTGAGGCGTGGGGGGGCAGCCTATAGATTAGGGAAGTGAGGCGTGGGGGGGCAGCCTATAGATTAGGGAAGTGAGGCGTGGGGGGGCAGCCTATAGATTAGGGAAGTGAGGCGTGGGGGGGCAGCCTATAGATTAGGGAAGTGAGGCGTGGGAGGGAAGCCTATAGATTAGGGAAGTGAGGCGTGGGGGGGCAGCCCATAGATTAGGGAAGTGAGGCGTGGGGGGGCAGCCCATAGATTAGGGAAGTGAGGCATGGGAGGGCAGCCCATAGATTAGGGAAGTGAGGCGTGGGAGGGCAGCCTATAGATTAGGGAAGTGAGGCATGGGGGCGGCCAATAGATTAGGGAAGTGAGGCATGTGGGGGGGCAGCCTACAGATTAGGGAAGTGAGGCATGGGGGGCAGCCTAAAGATTAGGGAAGTGAGGCATGGGGGCAAGGAGAAGGAAGGGTCTGCAAGGAGCAGAAAGGGACAGAAGGAGCACAAAGGTAAAGGAGCAGAAAGGGACAGCAAGGAGCACAAAGGTAAAGTAGAAGAAGGAGCAGAAAGGGTCTGCAAGGAGCAGAAAGGAATCAGAATGAGAAAGGAGCAGAAGTGCGCAAAATAAGCAGAAAGTAGCAGAAAGGTAAAGGAGCAGAAGGAGCCAAGGATAGAAGACAGTGTCAGAAGAAAAAGAAGACTGTCAAATGAAGGAGAAGAAAAGGAGATTGGAGCAGGAAGGACAAATGAAGTGAACCCGCCACTTTATTCTGGACACCACATCATAAGGCTCTGGTACCTGGGTCTGGCAGGGAAACTCTGGACCTTCTCATCTCCCCAGGTAAAAAAAAATATCAGTGTTATTAATGTGTTCACTTTTATTTACTGAGTGTCAGAAAGCACACAGAGTGCCGCTGGGTAGGGGTGTTGCTGATTGGCTAGAGCGGTCAACTGGCACTGTAAGCAAATCAGTAGCTCCCCATTCATAAAAAAGTAAAACATTTTTATGAACCGGGAACTAGCGATTGGCTTAGAGTGTCAACTGTCCACTCTAGCCAATCGGCGGCACCCATGCCTGATGTCAATCTGCACTTCCTGACACTGTTCCAGAAGCCGAATACCACTGAGCGACCTGAAACTGGAGGAAGCTTTTGGGGTTAAACTATTTGAGAGCGGTTTAACCCCTTATAGGAAAGAGAGCACCCAGGGGCTTCCTGGCATCATTGCATTTTCATTTAGATGAAGTTGTTATGGTGACCAGAATGTTCCTTTAATTTGCTTAACACTCCAAACATGTATTCCTGACACCATAGTTCTGAAAACGCTATTCACCCTGACTTTATGTGATAATGACTATGCCCCTTCCCATTTATGACACTGTCAAAAAGGTACCAAGCATGGATGTCATTACAATTATGCCCCCCCTGGAAAAATTCCTGCGGACGCCCATGCATGCAAATTTGAATACACTTTATCGATTCATTGAAAATCCAGCGTGTCACGGCTTACCTCAGTGGGAGTCCGGTATGCAGAGATATGTGCTCACCCTTGCAATTAAACACAGGCCAAGGTGGTCAGGTAAGAATTCACCTGGCCTGTGAGTCTGTGCAGGATAATGCTCCAAGTCGCAGTACAGGTACAGACACAAGCAGGAGAATTGTCGTGGGTAAGCCAAAGGTCAGAGGGTGTCAGAAGTCAGGATAAACTAGGATAAGCCAAAGTCAGAGAATGCCAGAAGTCAGGATGTCACGACGACTAGTGTGATCCAGCACGCAGAAACTATGTACACATATACATATACAAGAAAAGGAAAAATAAAAGGACAGAGCGTAAACTGGACCTTAGAATGGCCGGACTAATACGCTAGAGATAGAGAATGGTCAAAAGGAAAGCCGAGGTCAAGGAAGTCAGAAAATACACAATACCGTAAACACAAGCAAAGTCAGGGAAACCAGAAGAATAACAGCAGGATGTTGCAGACCCTAGAGGTTTCAATTAATTTCAGTAATGTCTAAATGGTAGTTAATTGGCAATCTTATCTTTTTGCATAGGTTTAGAGCATCTTATAAGGTAATACAAGTAGGAAGAGAGTGTTCTTTTAAATGTTGGCTTGGATGGGAGAAAGTAAGTTAGCACTACTTATAATGGCAGAAGGTATCAGGATTTGTGAATGAAAAAAAAAAATTGTTTTTATAAATATATATATAAAGAAAGAAAGAAAGAAAGAAAGCAGAAAATAAACCATAGGAAGGAAAAGGTAAGAGGTCAAAGTGCTTGACGATACGGTCAGTGGGCAAAAAGGGCATGGGCACTATAGTGTAAGGAGCAAAAAGAAAGGAGGGGAGGGGGGAGATGCCCAGACCTCTAAATGTGAGAAAAGTTTAAAATTTTACTTTTAAATGATGAATCGGTAAAAAATAAGGAGATTGTAATTAGTTATGGGTACACTATCCCATAAACTATAAATGAAAACAAAACAAAAAATACTGTAATAAGAAACTAAAGAAAATACAGTTGTGGGAAAGAGACTAAATATAACATTTCTCTATTAGTGAGGATACGGCCTCAATATAAATAGAGGTAGTATATTAGTTTGAGGGTAGGTTCGGCTAATTGTCTGCCCTAGAAACCGGATTCAGCATGCAGGCTTTACTTAGTCAAGTAGAAAAATCTTAAATATATCGGATTTGACCCTGTTGTTACTGTTATAAGGCTGTAATTAAACGGAAAGCAAGTTGCAGTTTGTGGATTGAATGCAAGCACCTTAGACATTTGGCTACAACGTCGAGAGCCCTTATTAATAGTACAAGGCATCATGGCAAAAACTACACAGAGAAAGCTTGCCTGTGTCATCGTGCTTTTTAGTGGCAGCTTGCTTTATTCTACTTGTAAAGAAAGATTAAATCTGGACATTGCACAGGCTGAGCTTATTTTTCAAAACAAAGAAATTGCTGCTCGTTGAGCAACTCAACACAATGTGGATACCCCGTGAGAACAACACATTCGGAAAGAACACCAACTTGACAAGTTTGTTTGTGTTTTTGATACTGCCTAGTCAGCATTTCTAAGATTTCCACTGAATATAGAGAAAAGGGGTCGTATTGAACATCCCCACAATCTATCATGGTACCTATTAGTGGAGACATTGAATTTCTATGGTGACTATTTATTAACAAAAAGACAATTATCCTTACAATATATTTAGCACATTTTAAAGACTGTATAATTTTTTTTTTAGGGAGCAAGGAATAGCTTCACATATTAAAATCAACTGACTACTTGCTATGGGTCTGAGAGGCAGCGTGAACTTAAATGAGCTTGAAGTGTACCATTATTTAACTATTCCTGCTCTAACCCAAATTAATTTTAGGTTATATTGATGAGTAATTTCATAGTTGAGCCTCAGGCCAATCAAACAACATACCCTGCAAACCGAAGACTAAACTTCACTCAAGAGAGTGAGAGTTCTAGTATTTGAAATGCACTTTCAAATTCCTGCCAATTCTCACTCTAGTGAATTAATCCAATAGTGATAATGCTGCTTGAAAAGGCACAGTTATTATACAGGATTTTTTACATTATGTTTACCATAACCCTGCATTTAACCAATATGTCATTTGTGAGGTATGCAAAATAAAATTAAAAATCCACATCTCTTTATCCTGCCATTAGTTGCCTCAATTTTAACTCCCTGTTAGATCATTGTTACAATGTATTTTGTACCCAGCAGTCAGCATACACAAAGACATGAGGAGAAGAAAATCAATGTATCCATTTCTCTTCTTTATATGCAATGGTTGCTGAGGCTTTGCCTTGCCGAACTGGATTATGACATTATTTGATAAATATTTAAACTGTGCATCTCATGAAAAATAAAAAGTAACAAGATTATATTCAATGGCAAGAACTGCAGTGAACTGAAATCAAATTACTAAATTTGCCGCAAAAAAGATGACTTCAAAAAAAAAAATCACCAACTAAGGCTACAGTGCATTCAGTCTTATTAATGTTTGACTTTATATTGCAGCCTTATGCTACAATTGTTGAAATTAATCTACACACAATACCCCATGAAGATAGCAGACGGACACCAATGCAAAACTTATTAAAGAAAAACGCATTGACACAAGTATGCAGGCCTTTGACTCAGCAATTATAGCCTCAAGTATTTTTGAGTATTATGCAACCAAGTTTGCACACCTGGATTATGTTGTTTCTGTCATTCATCTCTGCAGATCTACAGAAGCTGTGTCAAGTTAGATGGGGAGTTTCGATGGTCACTCCAATTCTTTCCAGAAATGTTTCATTGGGTTCAAGTCCAGGCTCTTGCTGGACCACTCAAGAACATTCACAGAGTTGTCCATAGGCCCATCCTGCATTGTTCTACGTGATTTGTTCATTGTCCTGTTGGGAAGTGAACGTTTGACCCAGTCTGAGGTCCTGAGCACTATCAAACAGTTCTTCCTTAAGGATATCTCTGCATTTTGCTACATTCAGCTTTTCCTCAACCCAGATCAGTCACCCAGTCCCTACCACTGAAAACCACCCCCCAAAGCATGATTCTACCAACATGCTTCACAGTTGGGATGGTATTGCACAGGTGATAAGCAGTACCTGGTTTCCTCTAAACATGCTTTGAATTGAGGCTAAATGGTTCAATCTTCATTTCATCCAGACGACTTCAGCTCATTGAAGTGGTCTGGGCGCATATTCCCACGTCCCTTAATCCTAGAAAAGTAATCATTGCAGTTTTTAATTAACTGCAATAATTATCTTTATGGGTTAACTTCACCTCTAGTGGCTGTCTACCAGCTATGCATGAGGACATCTAGCGTTACCCAAAGCCTCATAGGAAAGCATTAATATGGCGCTCCCTCCTCCTGCCGAGAAATGAAAGTGAACGCTGGAACAAAGTAAGTGACAGAAGGGGTTTTCTGCACCACAGGGAGAGGGGGCATTATGGGGAGTGATAGTGCCAGGAAAACAACTTGGTTTTTCTGGCACTATTGTTTCCTTTTAAGTGTTTTGCTTTGTTAGTATAGGTCATTGAGTGTAGATTGAAAATTACAAATGTAAACAATTGTAACTTAAGGCTGCAATATAAAAATTTGTGTCTGAATACTATCTGAATGCAATGTGCAGCAACCGTTCAGACATGCTAGACTAAAATTTGTACATCAGTTTTCAGTTTACCGTTTAGTGACCAAGCCCAGCAGGTTCAAACTCACAGTGGTGCGATAAACTTGTATGAGCCAAGTATTATTTGTAGGGCGAACACGTATACAAGGTTCGATATGCTCACTCATACACAAATGCCATTTACAACCTCATAAGGGAAAAAAAATAGGCATTGTGTCGGACAATTATGCACATCTAGATCACATTAACATTAGCTTATCCATTTATAAAACTAGGCTTATGAATTATTTAATAATCCCGCAGATGACTACATGTTCTACTAAACGTCAATATGAATCAGAGAGCTATAATAAAAGCAATTTTTAAATGAAGACACAGGAGGGGAGTGTATTTACAACATTATTAAGTTCACCAATTTGTTTATTCATGAGGAAAACTTAGAGACTAAGGGATTTGTTCATTAAAGAGAAACTTTACTGTTGGAAATGCAAACATGTATTTCTAACAGCATTTTCTCCTGCATTTTTAGATTTAGAGCCACCCTTTTAAGCCTAATATAATGAAAATTGTACTCTTATTCAATGTGCCAGCCTTGCTGTGGCCGCCACCCTCACCAAGATCATTACTGATGATCTCAGCCAATCAACGGCTTCCTAATAAAAGTAGCATTATGGGTCTACTGAGCACACCATGCGCCAATCAACATCGCCTCATATTGATGCATTATACCAATGCACCTCTATGGGGAGTGTTCTACATCTGCTGAGCGGAAAGATGTCACATGGCGTTCCAGCAAAGTTGCAGGACTGTCATAGGAAACACCTTTGTTTCCTCCGAAAAGGCATTGTTTAAAAATGGGAGACTGAAGGGACAAACTCTCTGAGAAAAAACCACAAAGGTAAGCTTTAGTGGTCCAGATCCTGTGCATGTCCCTCTAAAGTACAAACTGTAGCAAACTAAAAACTGAATGACAATAGACTAAAACATCCTAGCTATAACAAGTTGAAGAATTTTTCAAGATTTTCACCTTATTTTTTCCATTCAAATTTCAATCCACTACAATTCAGTTGAGTATCCTCAATCGCAGAAGTCTTTCAAGGTGAATGTGCTGTATGGACTGTTGGGCTGTGTATAAGTGTGTGTGTGTGTGCGTGTGTGAGTTTGTGTTGTGATGTATGGGCGTTTGGGATGTTGTTGGCTGTGGATGATGCACTTCCTTTCTTTTGGTTCTTTACTTCCAGTTGGCAGTTGGTGGAATGTTCTAGGGATTTAAAATGGCGGCTGCCAGGACCGCCATCAGGGCATGATAACCTTGACGGTTGTCATGGGCCTGGCAGGCCCGGACTGTTCTGGGAGTTCAGGGCCCCACATTGCCCAAGTACACACATAGATAGATAGATATTCGAGATATAGAGATATATACATACACACACACACACACACATACATACATACACATATATATATATATATATATATATATATATATACATACCTGCGGGCCCCCGGCTACCTGTTTGTTGCAGCGGGGGCCCGCAGCACACTCTCACTTCACTGCCCAGTAGCTCCCTTCAGCTCCCCTGTCTAAATCTTGGGAGTCCCGCTGCTGTCAGAGCGTTGCCACAGGTTACCATGTGGACAGGGGAGCTGAAGGGAGCTACTGAGCAGTGAAGTGAGAGTGTGTTGCGGGCCCACTCTGCAGAGTCCAAGCCACTGGACCACCCGGGAACGCAATCTCCCCCCTCCCTGGCCAGGTAAGAAGCAGGGAGGGGGGGAATAAAACAAAATTTAAAAAATACAATATATAAAAAAATAAATTCAAAAAAAGTAAAAACTAAATGACCTGCCCCCTCACCAATTTTACACACATTACATACCTTCACAAAAACACACTGCATTTACTATACACGTACTGCATTCACTATACACACACTGTATCTAAAACACATAGCCTTCACTATATACACACACACACACACACTACATCCACTACGCAAACACACACTCTGCATTCACTATACACACACACCGCACCTAATACAAACACTCCATCCACTACACAAACACACACCCTGCATTCACTATTGTGGCAGTGTGAGGGAACACTGCTATATTAGTCCCCAGAATGGCACTTTCAGTGTTCCCTGACTAGAGGGGGTTACAAATCAGGTTGCTCTAGGCTAGTACATCAATTAGGGAGCTACATAAACCCTATGCAGAGGGAAATCAGTCTCTCAGTGAAGAGTTGGGGTAGAGACAGAGAGACTGTGAGTCAAAAAGACTGCTGAAACTGTGTGGGAACAAAAAGGTATTTTGCAAGCCTTTATTTTTATTTGTTAAACTACTGGGGTCAGCTTAGCTGCCCAGTTTCTGTTGTGAGTAGGAGTTTATTTTGGTTGAATGCTTTGATGTGGCTAATTTGGGGCTGGCTTGCTAAATAAAGTTTTATTAAAGCTCAATATATGGTCGACTGTTAACACTGCTTACGGACCATAAACCTTTACTGACAGTTGTTAACCCACAGAAAGGTATCTCAATCACGACAGCAGCAAGGCTTCAGAGGTATGCCTTAACTTTGGGAGTAGTGATGTCGCAAACATAAAATTTTCGGTTCGCGAACGGCGAACGCGAACTTCCGCAAATGTTCGCGAACCGGCGAACCGCCATAGACTTCAATGGGCAGGCGAATTAAAACCCACAGGGACTGTTTCTGGCCACAAAAGTGATGGAAAAGTTGTTTCAAGGGGACTAACACCTGGACTGTGGCATGCTGGAGGGGGATCCATGGCAAAACTCCCATGGAAAATTACACAGTTGATGCAGAGTCTGGTTTTAATCCATAAAGGGCATTAATCACTTAACATTCCTAAATCACAATGGATATGGATTGACACCTGACATATGACATATTGACACCTTGACATTTGGATTGACACCTGTCCTCAGAGACCCTGATACACACTGACACAGAGCAGAATAGGGACTGTTCCCCCTACATAGGGTCACTTGGCAGATATGGATTGACACCTGTCCTCAGGGACCCTGATACACACTGACACAGAGCAGAATAGGGAATATTCACTAAATGCCAAACATTGTTATACAGGGGACTATTCAGTAAATAAGGATACCTACTGTCCTCCCCCCCCCCCCCCTGCGCGGTGGGGGCCATAAATCACAATGGGGGGGACCTACTGTCCTCCCGCCCGACCCCACCCGTGAGCGGTGGGTGGGGGCCATAAAAATAATGAGGGGGGGATCTACTGTATGAAGTTGTATCGATCAGGTAGTGTAAGGGTTACGCCCGCTTCAGTGACAGACCAAACTCCCCGTTTAACGCACCGCAAACAACCGCAAACAGTCCATTTGCACAACCGCAAACTCCCCATTTGCACAAGGTTGGATACCAAGCTAGCCATGTCCCGTTCCTTGTCCTCACTGATGTCATTGAAGGTCTCTTCCTCCACCCAGCCACATACAACACCAAGGGTCCCCGAAAGGTGACAACCAGCCCCCTGGGACGCCTGCTGTGTTTGGTCTTCCACCTTCGTCCTCTGACTCCTCTTCTTCAGACTCCTCTCTCTGCGTCATTATAAGGTGTGTTAAGTAGTACTATTCTTATCAGTTTAATCCCTGTTACGAGTAGAGGACTATTTCCTTGTTTCGCCAAACCCCTTCAAAGATGGAAAAAGCGCTATGAGTGGAAGAAACGAGGAAATGTGGTCAGGTGGTGGTGCCAGCCCCACCGAGGGCTTGTACTCAGGTATGCTAATAAACTGAAAAAAGAAAAAATCTCGCAAGAAGGATATCTAAAACTGGCATAGGAAAAGGTTAGACAACTATAATAAAGTGATACCAACAAATCCTAGTGAGCATAGTAATGCTTCCTAATACCGTGGTTAGTACCCTTTGTTAAAGTAAATTGAGTAATGGACAAAAGTCTTAATTGATTTATTTATAAATAACAAAGGGATACTATACTCATTCCCCTATAGTGGCTAATTGTGTAATAATGGTAATACTATTACCTATTATATAATATTGCTAGGGGCAAGGAAATTCCCTCTAAATAGATGGGTATAGGCAGAGAGTATGGAGACCGGAGTGATCCTGTCATAAAAAGTGTCAATAAGGTGATATAAAGTTAAATGTATCACAGACACACAGCCGCCCTTTCTCTTAGCTAGTTTCCAGAAATGCTGGATAGGTAGAAGGGCTATAAAGACTCAGAGAGTCCCCGTAAGAGACAGTGGGTGACCCTGGGTCGAATCCTATATTTGGCACCTCCCCCCAAGTTTAAAAATTTAAAAAACACACACACATTTGTTAAATGTATTTAGCACCGAGCAGTGTTTGTGTGTTTGGATGTAAGCATGTTTTTGTATGGAGTATGTGTGAGTAAATGTACGGGTGTTTTTGCACTTATTGGCATTTGAATGCAGGCATGCATTTTTCTGTAGTGTGGTTTTATGTAGTGTTGACATTTGGATGCAGGGTTGTATTTGTGTGTAGTGTAGGTGAAATGCTGAGATGTATGCACATATACACACACTGGCACACATACACAGACACATAGGTACACACATGCAGTTACATAGAAACAGTCATACACAGACACAAACAAAGGTATACACACAGACACAGACAAACATACAGACACACTAATACAAACACAGATACAATTGAGTGTTTGTATAGTGGATTCAGTGCGTGTGCTTGTATAGTGGATAATGTTGTGGGGGGGTGATGATGAGAGGGAAGGGGGGGTGATGATGAGAGGGAAGAGGGGGAGATGATGAGAGGGAAGAGGGGGAGATGATGAGAGGGAAGAGGGGGAGATGATGAGAGGGATGGGGGGAGATGATGAGAGGGATGGGGGAGATGATGAGAGGGATGGGGGGAGATGATGAGAGGGATGGGGGGAGATGATGAGAGGGATGGGGGGAGATGATGATAGAGAGGGATGGGGGGAGATGATGATAGAGAGGGATGGGGGGGAGATGATGATAGAGAGGGATGGGGGGAGATGATGATAGAGAGGGAAGGGGGTGATGATAGAGAGGGAAGGGGGGGAGATGATGATAGAGAGGGATGGGGGGAGATGATGATAGAGAGGGATGGGGGGGTGATGATGATAGAGAGGGAAGGGGGGGTGATGATGATAGAGAGGGATGGGGGGGTGATGATGATAGAGAGGGAAGGGAGGTGATGATGATAGAGAGGGAAGGGGGGTGATGATGATAGAGAGGGAAGGGGGGTGAGATGATAATAGAGAGGGATGGGGGGAGGTGATGATAGAGAGGGATGGGGGGAGGTGATGATAGAGAGGGAAGGGGGGGTGATGATAGAGAGGGAAGGGGGGTGATGATAGAGAGGGAAGGGGGGGTGATGATAGAGAGGGAAGGGGGGTGATGATAGAGAGGGAAGGGGGGGTGATGATAGAGAGGGAAGGGGGGAGGTGATGATAGAGAGGGAATGGGGGGTGATGATAGAGAGGGAAGGGGGGGTGATGATAGAGAGGGAAGGGGGGTGATGATAGAGAGGGAAGGGGGGTGATGATGATAGAGAGGGAAGGGGGTTAATGATGATAGAGAGAGAAGGGGGGTGATGATGATAATAGAGAGGGAAGGGGGAGGTGATGATGATAATAGAGTGATGATAGAGAGGGAAGGGGGGAGGTGATGATAGAGAGAGGGGGTGATGAGAAAGAGAGAGAGAGGGGGTGATATGAGAGAGAGAGGGGGTGATATGAGAGAGAGCGGGGGGTGATATGAGAGAGAGCGGGGGGTGATATGAGAGAGAGAGAGGGGGTGATATGAGAGAGAGCGAGGGGGTGATATGAGAGAGAGCGGGGGGTGATATGAGAGAGAGCGGGGGTGATATGAGAGAGAGCGGGGGTGATA